>NW_028185461.1:1243303-1317525 GCF_003343005.1 Rhea americana
CCGTGGCCGGGCCCGAGCGCGTCGCCGCGGGCCCCGTCCAGCCGCTCCCGGCGCCCCGTAGCAGCCGTGCGGCGCCCGGGCTGCGGCTCAGCCGGGGCGGGGAGGGAGAAGCGTTTTTAGGGCAAACAGCGGTTGCCGGTTCCCACGCACGACACCCCGCGGCAGCGGCTCCCCGGGGCTAGTACAGAGCGGGGCCGTGGCGGGAGCAGGTTCCTGCCTGCCGCCCCGCCAGCAAGAGCAGCCCGGGGAGCGGCGGGGGCTGCCCGCGGCCTGTCGGGGGCGGCAGCGTGCCGGGGCGCGAGGCTCCGCGGCCCCCGGGGGCCGGTTCGAGCCGGGGGAGCCGCGGCGGGCCCCACTCGGCAGCTCCGCACGCGGTGCAGCACGGCCCGGCCCGCTGCAGCACGGCCCAACTCGGTGCAGCCCCCCAGCGCCGCCCGCCGTCGGAGCGGCCGTGCAGATGTGCACTGAGGGCGCACACAGCCCTGTGCGTGTGTGTGTGTGTGTGTGTGTGTGTGTGTGTGTGTGTGTGTGTGTGGCCAGCCGGTGTGTGTGGTGCTAGTGCAAAGCTCTGTCCTGGAGGGAGCGCGCCAGCCTGGCCTACCTGTCCCCCTCCGAGCTCGGAACAGCATCCACTCCGTGGGGCCGGAGCTCAGCAAGGGGACAACGCCGAGCTGCCGCGCAAGCCCACATCCCCGTCTGCCCTGCGGCCTGGGCTCCCCGCCATCCCAGGAACCTGCGGGAAAGCACCAAGGGGGTCCCAAAATGGGGTAAGCCATAGATCGAGAATGAGGCCCTGCTGAACACATCAGCAGGAAACAATGCCTTTCTTAAAAAAAATGCATCATAAATAGGCATTTCACATTATATTAAACCATAGAAACTTTAACCATTACTGTAACAAGTCCCATGGTGGCAGGTATTTTTCAAATACACATAACAAGAAAAAGCACTACAATATTCATTTGCTGTAATACAGCAAACACAGACGATTGTTGCCAGTAAAAATATTCACAGATTCATAGACCTTAAGGCTGGGAAGGATCATTATGATAATCTAATTTGACCTTGTAACACTAAACTATTGACATGCAATCATTTTTGTGTCGAGACCTTCTCTTCTGTTGGACACACAACATCTCTTCTGTAAATATAGCTACAATCCTGATGTGAAGCCTTCCAGCTCTGTAAGATCCATCGCATCCCTCACTGATGTATTTCAGTTACCCTGGCACCTTATTTCTAGCCAAATTCACACTTTATTTCTAGCCAAATTCAGATAGTTTCAGGTTTCAGGTTTTGAATCCTGTGAGGTTTTTTCCTACATGCTAGAGAGTCAGGTGCTATTTGCAACATCTTCCCTAAAATGCTGCACTTCCCAGCTTTTCGCAGAACTCTCCTATAAAAAGTGCCGAGGCTCTTTGGTAATGGTAGATTATCAGGCGGGATAAAGCATGGATTTTGAGATGAATGGAGACCCTCCCCACTTCTCTGTGCCACCCTTTCACCCTAGCTTATAAAGAGTGCCTCAACGCTCAGTTTTAGTGAGTATTCTGGAGGTCTCCAAACCAACTGCTTTCCTTCCCCAGAAGGATGATCTGGTGCTACAGGCCTCATGCCAGTAGTGCTCAGGTTCAGACCCTGCAGCTCGCTCTGCTGCCTCTAGTGAGGCTCTTTGACTCAGGTCCAAAAATGACTTYGGATGCTAAAGCTGCTCTGTGTCTCATCAGACATGTGGTGCCTGCTCTGCTCTCCAGAGCCTCACTGGGATTTGTACATGATCCTGAGAGATTTGCATTCCCACCATGACACTCAGTCCAAGAGCAGTGGCCTTCATCTCCTGCTGGACCGCTTAAGGCTGGTCTGCCTGCTCTGCCATTCGCTGATCAAATGTGCTGGGTGTGAGGAGCTGGAGCCTAAGAGAGATTAAACTGGACACTGTCTCTCAGACTGTCTCTTGCTCAAAAAGGTCCCACCAGAAGGCAGGTGTCATACCTCAGTGGTACCTCAGATCTAGAGATGAAGTCTCATTGCAGGTCCAGGTGTCTGAGATACCAAGCGTTAAGACAGCATGGCAGTGAGTGGTGCTTAGCCCAGGTACCCCAGGAGAGACCACCCAAATCAGAATCTAAACAGAAGCTACTTGAAGGCAAATACTGAGGTCTGGGATGTGTCTTGGATCTCACTCCTTCCTGGGCTTCTCCTGCTACTCAGGAGCCTTCCTCTTCAGAAAAAGGTAAAAGGTTGTAGTTTGTTTTTTCTAGAAAGCTAGAGGAGGGTCTACCACTGGTAAGTCAGAACTGTAAGTTAGGCTCACTTCACTCTTTGCTTCCCACCCTGTCCTCCACAAGAGGAGATGCCCAGACCAACAGGCTGCTGCCTYTTCCAGCACCAGGGTATTTAGAGCTCTCCCATTTCCCAGCTTTAATTTTAGATATGGCTTGAGCCCATGAACCCATCTATGGATGGGTGAAGCACACCCTTTCTCCAGATGGGCTTGAGGAGGAAGTCAGAAATTTTCTAGGCTATTCTGTTCAGTTTTGTTTGCTACCCACTGACAATCCCCCACGGGCTAATATGACACCAAGTACAGACCCGTGTTCATGCAAAATTACTCAGTTTTGCAAATTCACCTGTTATTTTCAGAGACTGCAAAATCATTGCAGATTATCCTATCTAGTGCTCTTGTCAAAATAAGATGCCTAAACTCCCAAACCCTCTGAGATGTTCTTGTTACTCCATTTCCATCTCATTGGGTATATTTCAAGGATGGGTGATACAATCTCTATAAATGATTGGAAAGTGCTTTGGGATGAAAGGTGCTGTCTAGATGTGAGGCAGCGGTGCTAGTGCTTTTATCATTGCTAGGAGTCTTGGCCCCACCAGCAGATCTATCCAAAGTGACAGTGGAATGTTATCAAGGTACAAGACATTATATTTAAACAGACTTCACTCAATTGTAAATTCTGCCTAACTGGAGTTTCTCCCACACTACTATTTGGGTTGTGTCTCAGAATTGGGGTCCAGCATCATCTAATGATGTAGAACCACCAAAAAGGGAAATTTGAGTGGATTTCAGCTTATAGACCATGGCTGGGCTCCTGGGACATTACTCATTACTAGAGACTCAGGTTAATTTTTACTAATGGAGACTTCTCTCCACTAATCTGGATGAGCGGCCCACAGCCCAGCCCCGGATTTATGTGGGGAGTACCCCCAGCTCCAGAGACCTCTCGCTGAAGCACCCTGTACATTGGCCATCCCCTGGGGGCTTTCACTCAAGAATGTTAATCAGACTCAGCTTTATCCCTAAACAAGATCTAATGACAAAATAGTAAGTTTAATTGTGAGACTAAAGACAAGGGTTCAGAGGTCTATTTGCTCTACAGACACAAAAGAGAACTGTAAGACAAGATAATGCAGTTCCGGATTATACCTGTCAATCCACATTTCCCTTGGTTCTCTTAGTGTCTCAGTTAGATTAGGACAACAGCAGCCCAACCTGCCCACCCTACAGGCATGCCCRGGAGAGTTGCCACAGCTGCACAGCCCTTGTCCCCTGCGATCACTGCCTGTGCCAGCTTCCCTCCTCTGGAGGCTTAAGGATGGAAAGAGAAGCAAGGTCTTCATTGTCCTCATTCAAGCTGGGTTTTCCAGCTCCTGCTTCTTCACACTGCTGTAGGACCTGTTGCCCGGACTGGGGACAGAGTACTGGTACATGATGACATTGGGGTATCTAGGTCATTTCCATATTTTCCATTTCCTCCTCCCCATAATATTTGGAGGTACATACTCTTTTGACTTGCGTTGGCTTTCTGACAAGCCGCATCTTTCCTAGTGCTGCATTTAAGAAAAATCCTGTCATCGCACAAACGCCTTGTGAGATCTGCCACATACGTGGCAGCATTAGTTAGAGATCAAACWCAATACAACAGTTCTTGGACGTAGAGTTAGAGCATTAGATTGAGAAACAACTAGCACGAGGAGACTCTTTGCGTGACACTGAGCTTTGGGAACCTCCTTTGGAGGACCAGCTCATGCAGGCATTCCTGGAGGAGCCTGCGGGAATTCTACACACTCCAGGGAAGGGCCTTACCCTACATTCACCACACACACACATAGCTTGGCAGCTTTAATGCACATGTGCAGCTTTCCTGCCATGCTATTATTATTAGATGCAGAAAACATTGTAGTAAATTAGCCTGATTTCACTTCAGAGTACTGTTGCTTTAAAGGTAGAGCTAATAGGCTAGGATTTGCTGGAACATCTGTTTCCCTTTTTAAACTTCTGCAACCCAGTTGCTGCAGAAAAAAGAGCAAATCTTTTTGTGAGTGCCTTGATTTTCTTGGATGTCAGAGGAGATAGCATGATGCTGACTCCTTCATATATTGGCTTTACCTCACTTAATGAAAAGTGCTGTGAGAGCTAATTGTACTGATCACACTGGATATTGTGTGTTCATCTTGTAAAATAATCCCTAACACAAAGACTTTACAAATGAAATAGAACTCACAGATAGAAGAGGGGAAACAAGACATAGGGAAGTGTATGACTTCTCCAGAGGTACCCTACAGAGTAACAGCAGAGCTAGAATTGTGCCTGGGTCACCTAACACCTTATCAGTATCATAGCCGCCTGGCATCCCCCCTTCTCAGTATTTGCAGGTACCCCTGCAAATCTTTTTGCAGGACCAGGTATTTGCAACACAAATACTGAGATCATGCAAAGCAGATCTTATGTGCTTCAGCTATGGAGTCAAACTGTAAAATATTTCAAAGCACTTATCTGCTGTGTAATAAAGGAGATGATTGTGTTAGGCTATGTATATGCTACAAATGGTCTTGTAATCCAAGCAGTCATGAAATCCAGTTGCAGGAGGAATCACTTCCTAGTTTCCCTCTGCATGTTGGTAAAGATCTGCTAGTAGGCAGAGGCTGGTACTTGTCAACAAAATTAAAGAGAAGACTTCTAGGGAATGCATGAATCACAATTACGGGTAGCAATGTTCAAGAGATGACACAGACTGGCTCTCGGTGTAGATTTACTCACCTCTTTACTTACTGTTTTGTGCAATTCAGAACATAAAACCTGCTGCTTCCATGACAGGCTGCTCCCTTGTACAGTGTTACACCTGCAAGGTATAGGGAAAAGCCTTAAGACAGAATAATTCTTATTGTTCCTTATGTCAACCAGCACCAGTCAAGGTAACATCAACAAAATGTCACAGAGAGTTTGGTTTAAGCCCTTAATGTATGTCAGCTGGAGCTTGTAAAATTTGGATTGGCTTTTAAAGAAAAATAGCCCCGAGATAGGTTTTACTGTAATTGTATCTTCAACGGTTGGACTCCTGTATTTTTTCTCAGGAATGACAAACTTGTAAGTTATCAGGAACAGCTTCCTAGCAAAGGTAGACCAGGATGAGGGCTGAGACAGCTTTGTCTGCGCCATCCCTGGAGCAGGGCGAGGATGCACGGGAGGCAAGTTTTGGCAGGTGCTTTGGGAGCCAGTTGTGACTCTGATCCAGGCTGACCCAGCTGCCTCCGGCTCACAGAATCACAGAATGGCTGAGGTTGGAAGGGATGTCTAGAGATCATCTTAATCCACTCCCTCTGCTCAAGYAGGGTCACCTAGAGCATGTTGCCCAGGATCATGTCCAGATGTCTTCTGAATATCTCCAGGGAAGGAGACTCCACAACCTCTCTGGGCAACTTGTTCCAGTGCTCAGTCACCCTCACAGTAGAGTTTTTCCTTATGTTCAGATGGAACTTCCTGGGCCTCAGTTTGTGCCCATTGCCTCTCCTATCATGATGCACCACTGAAAACAGCCTAGTCCCATCCTCTTTACATCCTGCCTTCAGATATTTATACATATTGATGAGATTCCCCCCCCCCCCCGCAGTGTTCTCTTCTCCAGGATGAAGAGTCCCAGCTTTCTCAGCCTTTCCTCACAGGGCAGATGCTCCAGTTCCTTTAAACATCTTAGTGGCCCCTCTGCTGGACTCTCTCCAGTAGCTCCATGTCTCTCTTGTACTGGGAAGCCTAGGCCTGGACACACTACTCCAGATGTGGTCTCACTAGGGCAGAGTAGAGGGGAAGGATCACCTCCCTCGACTTGCTGGCAATGCTCTTCCTAATGCGCCGCAGGATACTAAGCTGCACCTCTGCACACCACGGCACCAGCCTTCCCCTTACTCATGCCTCCCTTGAGCGCAGGGCTCCACAAGGCATGCGCCCTTGTTCGCTGGCTCTTGCAATTTGTTTAACGTGATATGTGCAGCAGTCACAGCAGGCGTGTGTGCCGTCCAACACTAATGCAAGCAACGAAGGATCGGGGACTACACTGTGAAGAAACTAGTGTTGGCAAGAAATGGGCACAAATAGAAATGCAAGATCGGATTTGCTCTGTGCTTTTGAACAGCCTCTGTTTCTGAGCGCCTGATTCATATTAGTAGCATATAAATGTCTTGCTTGCTGATTCATCAATAAACTAATTGAGCTGCCTTGGTAGGGTGGCTGGATCCCCTTTCTTGATTTATTATTCACACAGCACTGGAAAGGTGCAGCTCGTGACAAGAGGTCAGCGTGGTACTGAGTGGAGCATTGCTGCGAGGAGCCTGGAGGGTGGCCAGCTTTGCAAAGCACACTTGTTAAAACAGGGAAGAAAGCACAGAACCCAGCACACGCTCGAGTCGAGATGATTAGAGGATGTCACCCAGCAAGGACACGAAAGGCCAAGCCCATGAGCTCATCTCTCCGGCATCCGCACTGGATGCCTGCGAGGCCGTGCGCGCGGCGGCTGCAGTGATGTGCTTTCCAGCACTTCTCCAAGGCTTACACAGCACCACGTCTCCCAGGGCTGATGCTATCCTGTTAGCCTTACGCTGAGTTTCACCTTGTTGTTTTACGGGGTGCCTTCCTCACTAAGGAAATCTTCATGTGCTTTGGGGCAAAAGTTATTTTCTGGTCACTGAATAGCCCAATTCTGAAATGCTAAGTGTTTTTTTTTTCTTTTGGAATACGAAGATTTTTATGTCTGTGACAGGGCACGCAGCTCTTAAGGATCTGCAGAGGCAACTGGTCTTGCTTGTGGAGATAAATAGGTGCAGGTAACTGAAATCAAGCCAGGGTGCTGCTTTTGATCCCTATCCAGGAAGGATGCCGTTTTCTTGGCATGATCTGAAGAGCCTTGCTATCCGGTTTAGAGAAGAGTCATTTACCTTTTAATGATGTTAAGCAGGTGCACGTTCACAGAAAAATCATCCATTTGGGACTGTTTAACCCTGGAGTACCATGGCACCATGGCATGCAGTGATCTGACTGCAGGCATAACTGGCCAAAACCATCTCCTTTTTTTTTTCTTTCTTTTTCTTTTTCCTTTTTTTTAACAAATAACAAACATACATAACTCCATGTTGTTTTTCTCTCCTTAATGGTCCTTTAAAGTTTTCCGAGATGTTCCTCAGTCACGTGTTCCATTTCCCTTGCAGGGTCCTAGGGAGGAGAGATCCTGCAAATTTTCATTCCACTTCTCCAACCCCTAGGAACCCATAGATTTGTCCTTTCTGCCACGCGTCCCCTTGGGTTGGTGGATTGGAGTTCGAAGATCGAAGCCATACAAATCCTGCGTTGTCTGTCTGCAGCCTCCTCACCTTCTGTACCAAGGCAACTCCAACGTTACACACATCTGCTGAGCTCCCGTTAGCCTCACGGCAGTGAGGCTAGGGAGAAAGGGCCCGGATCATTTGGAATTTTGTTTTGACAAACGCACGCTTTCGGATTAACCCAGGGAGGCCCAGCTTGTACCGAGCATCACGTGGGTCAGGACTGCTGCCACAGAAGCCAGTGAACATCCCAGCTGCAAATCGCTGGACTGCCGCGGGGCCGGGCCACCCTGCAGGCGCAAGGCAGCAGGGTGGCCACAGCCGGGGTCCCTGGGACTCACAACGGGGCAGCCTTTGGCCRGGGCTACGAGCGATCCCCCCCTCCTCTTCGCTCCCTGCAAAGTACATCCCAGAGCCACATACTACACCTGAGCTCTCAGACATTCTTCATACCCACACCAGGGCTCAGGGACGCTCCAGGGACACCATCACGTCTCCCAGCATTTCCACGGCTGAGGCCCACAACGCTCTTGCTGGGGCAGCGGGCAGCACTGCTGTACATATGTAAAAGGAGATCTTGTTTCTCTCAACCTGAAACCATTTCCTCTCCCCTACTGCCCTCCCTCCCCCTGCCCCCCTAATTCATCCCTGGGGTTTTAATATCTATTTCTCCAAGTGCCAYGGGCCAAATTTACTGCTAGCATAACTCCACTGACTTCAATGGAGAAGAGCGTTTAGGGTGCTCCAAGGAGGCATAAGTAGGAGTGATGTGATGGAAYTGAGTAAAGGAAAATATAGGCTGACTGTCAAGAAGAGTTTCCTACCAGTGAAATCTATAGACTGTGGAAGTTTCCCATGGGAACAAGCAGAAACCAAGTTGCTGAAGTCATTTTCAAACAGCACAAGAGAATAGGAAATCAACCCAGTGACTGGCCAAAAGGAAAGGGGAGATGACATAATGCTACTTCTTCTCTGATTTCTGTGGCTTGCCTTGCTTTATCCATGGAAGCATTTTCAGGCAACTGGATTTCTCCTTGTTTTCTGAGTAATGCAATGGTCCTTGTTTTTTCTGGATATGTTTCAATTCCTCCACCAAACTTTGCCCCCGATTACATGCATATACCCACTGCAATCCCGTTAGTCCTCCTGTTTGTCCTGTTGTTTGCAAACATCTTTGGGGATCTTTTCAAGCTGCTTTCCAGACTTGCTAGAGTCTTCAGCTCTGCTCCTGTGTTTATGTAGGTGTAAAATATTATTCAGTCCAATTTGGGAATGATGATAGGGCTCATTCAGGCCAACCCAGAGAAGTGCCAAGCTACAGGAGCTGTAAGACACACATTTGTAATTTACTGGCAAGTGAAAGGGAGAGCAAGGATGGAAATCTTCCTATCTTCGAGGATCCTGCAGGCAGATTCCTAATAGATCATCTGTTGGAAACTCGTAAAGGTAATTAGCGCATTAGGAAAAACTTCTTTCCCTGGTGACTTTTGGTTCTGATAGCTACTGCCTGCCTATACGATGCTCGCTATATGAAAACGTGCCTGCACGCGCAGGAGACATGCCCAGTTGAAAGCCGGTGCGTTTACAATCTCTCGCACATGGGACTTTCTAATGCAGTTATTAATGACTTAACATTCTCTCATCGTCTCAACATTAGCAACTTAAAGCTTTGCTGCTAGCAGCCTCCTACCTCGCACAGTTCCCAGATAATTACAGATTAGAACCGGCTAATTTTTATTTTTGTAAAGCTGTCGGAGATCTATGTTTGTTATTATTGTCTCCTAGGTTGCCAGTTGCATAAATACATATGAACCCCCCCTTTGATCTCTAAGTATAATGACACAGATTTATCAAATGTTTGCCTTTTTATGTCTCTTTGAAAAGGCTGATTTATGGAGTGCAGTCCCTACCTCCCTTCCTCTCTTGAAATATGAAGTGTTTGTGAGCAGCCAAGGTAATATTTAATATCCTGCCAAGAATCCTTTGCACTTCCTAACAAATGAACTACAACCTACCCAAATGGTTCACATCTGTTTAGCCTCTTCTCCTTTCAAACTAAACAAATTAGCATCAGAATACCTGGGAGACACACAAAGTCCCTTTCTAGATGACAGAACACGGACAATTATTAGCAAGGGGAGGAACTGTACTGAAAGGCTCCGGCATGGATGGAGCAGATGTTTTCACATCTCCTGGAGTGGCCATGAATGACCCGCGCCACGGTGGACATGCTGCCGTGGCCTTTTGAAGCGGGCGAGGAGTCCATTCAGAGTCGCCTTCTGAATGAAATTAAAGGCAGTGGCCTCCTCTGCTTAAATGTTTCATTTAAGCTGCTTCCAGCCAAAAGAAGTTGTATAGTTCCCTCCCTCCCCCATAAATGGCTAAAATAAAGAGCAGCCCCCCTCGCCATTGCTCCCCACCCACGCACTGATTTAATGCAACTACTCCAACCAAGTCCCCCCAGTTATCTGTTGGTGGAAATAAAAGGACCTGCAAGGATTTCTAACTTTGCATTAGCTGTGTAAAACTCCCCATGTGAGCCGCATCGGGGCTGGACAGCATGTCGCAGGCTTGCGCTCTGCAGCCCCACATGGTCCCCCAGCACCCACGAGCTCCCGCTTGTTCCCAAGGTGAGTGGGCATCACCGTGCACCAGCCTGGCTCCAGCCTCCTCCACTGCTCTAGTGTCCTACCCTTGGGAAGAGTTTGCAGATAGTCTTGATACCCTGTTTGGGAAGAGAGCTTTCCTCATGATTCAAGCAAAGAACAGGTAATTCTAGGTTTAATTTCTGCTGTTTTTGGTTTCTTACCCCAACTGCATCAGCTGCCTAGCCTCACCATCATTTCCCTCTGTGAAGCTGGGTAGAACAGGTATTTGTTTTTAAGGTAGAACAGGTATTTGTGTGTGTGTTGGGGGGGGGGGAGTCAGGAGAACTGCAAGGGGTAAATGAACATCTGCAAAGTATGTGAAGTTTTTGATTATTGCAAGCTTCCACAGCCTTTACACAGGCAATCACAGATTTGCATCCCTCCAATGATGCTGGGCCATTCAAGCACTTCTATTCCTACTGGAGTTTCAATCACCTTTTAATCAGGCATTTACCATCACTTTTTGGGTAGAGATAGGATGGGATGCAATAGGATGAACTCTGCTGAATGCTCATTTAATTGGATTTATTGCTGAAGGATGGAGCCAAATGAAAAACACTTTTTATTAAGGCTAACACTTAGCTTTTGTCATAAACGTTTTGAAAACGACAACATTTGAAAACCTTGCTGAGATACTGCTATTAATATGGCATCCAAATTGCAAGTGATTAAAGCTAACAACAGCTACTACTAAAATGTGGCTTTGTAGCATTGGACCGCATGGGATGCGGCAAGGAAAATCATTATGAACATACCAGCGGGGTGCGATTACAAATAAAAACAGATCTGTAAAGGCTACGAAAGCAGCAATAATCAGTCCAGTTTGCAGTTTCATAAGGGCTAAAGATGTTCACTGAAGGTACTATTTATTACCAGAGACAGGGACACTTTTTGATTAAGGGGCGCAACTTCAGGATAAGTCAACAGAGGGAGTTCACTTCCATTGGTGGCCAAGCGAGACAGCCTGCAGATCCCAGCTAGACTCCCAGATCACTATCTGTCCATCAGTCTGCAGGGAAGACCATGCCTCTTTGGCCCAGGGTGCTGCTATAGGGGCAGAGCTAAACAAGGTTGAGCTCTGGTCAGGCCTTCACACCCATCACTTCTGAGGGCCTGAGCACTTAAGTTCATGCACACATTTTCCAGAGTGGTGATTCCTCAGCTTATCCACGGGCAGCTCATGAATGTCCTTATAGAGCTGTGCTGGCATCCAAAAATGCAATGGAGGCTGTTCCTGAGCAGCAGACACAAGACAGTGCAAATGCCAGTGCAGGTGTTCCGCGACTCCAGCGGACCAGATCTACCAGGCAGCAGAGCAACAGCACCATGATGGGATCCCTTCCCACCAGAAGCCCCAGCTCCCGGACCATAGGAGTGAGGAGCACTCAGTTTGCCATTTATTAGCAAATTAAGGCACAGCATTTTTCATTCCTGAGTGGAAGGGGGTCAGCTGCAGCACTGCAGTCCCAGACACRATGTCCTGGTGGGGCTGCTAGCCATTGCTGGCCTCAGGCCCATGGGGCTCTTCTGGAGTTGGGAATGGACTTGCACACCATGTGGTGTTGTGAGTGATGAGCCTGGAGAACAGCCCTGAAAATGGCTTCYTGCAAACATTTCCGTTTCTCTCYTCCCAACACTTTTTTTTTTTTTTTTTTTAAWAAAGATGGTTAATCAGACTCTTTCATGATGTGCTGCCAGCCCCTGCTATGTTTCATATGAAGGACAAGGGCACCTAAAAGAGAGACRGTTGCCCTAAGTAGTAGGCCAGAAGCTTCAGACAAGGGGGAAGCGATCTAAATGATATTTCTCTCTCTCTGCTACAGACTGGATATGTGGCCCTGGGCAGCTCACTTCATCTCAGCATGTCTTGGTTTTCCTCATGTGTTGGTTAGGAGCAACTCAGCACAGGGATTGCCACTGGACAGGGCATCTGTCACAGAGCCTTCACACTCTGCTGAGGCCTTCAGGCAGCTCTGCAGTGTGAGTATCAGCATGAACCTCCAAGTTAAGCTGATAAACTCAAGTCTGTTCCTTCCCCCACTTTGGACACAGTCCAGCAGCTCCCCTGGAAGCAAGGCGGAAATGCCTTAATCACCTCGTTTGCATCTCTGTTTCAAGTTTAATTTGAYACAGTGCCTTCTCTCCCCAGCCAAAAATCCTCTAACATCTCCCAGCTTTTGTTARCGGCAGGAATCTCCATCTTTTTAATTTCTCAGAAAACAAAAGAAGAACTCTCATGCCAGACACTTCTTTGGGAACAAGCTTTGATTGATGCATGTCAGTCTTCATCTCAGTGGTTAATTCTCATTTGTCAAACAAAACGATTCCTGGTAAAGACTCTTCTGCCCAGCTCACTGTCCTCTTCAGCAGCAGAGGCTGATGGACTCTCTACCCTTTCCAACCCAGAGGGGAATGTGCACTCCACTTTACTCTCTTTCTCTTGCATGTTTTTGGAGGCAGATGTAAAGTTCAGTAGKGTCCTCCTTACAGAGACTTCACGTACTTTGAGAGAAAGACCTTCTGTTTTCAGTCCCTCGATATTTTGCAAGGTAGTTCTCCTAAGTGTGTGTTTGTCTCTGCTAAAGGAAAAGACAATCCAGCTGCAGCTGCAGTTTACACTGGTGCAAGTAATGGATTTTTTAGAACATTTCACAAAAAATCATTTATCAAAAGAAAGCTGTAGTTAGATTATAACATGTTAAAAAAGTGAGTGGAGATCAGAACAGATCTTGCCATGTGTCTTCGATAGCATCACAAGCAAAGGCCAGCAAAACTGGGAAGGATGACCTTAATTGCTAAACTGCCCTAATCTCTGGGGTTGCACATAGCTCTGAGACACATGAAAACATCCCTTCCGATGTCACACGCTGCCCTGCTCAATGAGCRGGACCACAGCAGGACTCCTAGAAAGAGAAACGGTAATGTAGGTATATATTTAGGTCAACTTTTCCAACTTTACTGGAAAAGCTAGGCATCTTTTGCACCTCTTTTTCTAAATCACACTGTTCCTCTAAACCACAAGGACCATGGCAGCAGCTCTCCCTCCAGCCCCCAGTAAAGCACTGTAGCTACCATGCTCAGAACAGGTACTCTCTTCAGAGAGTTAGGCAGCAACACTCAAGTAAGCTTTTACAAACAATAATCTCTCAAGAGACTCAGAACTTGGCAAAACATGCTGCATCTTCACAGAATAGTTAAATGCACCAGCCTGAACCCACGACAGCCCTTTGCTGGTCTTTCAGTTCTTGTTCCAAAGCCTGGAGGTGCCAGGAGTGGTTAAGAACGGTAGGAAAAACATCTCCACATTGTGGGAAAACAGCTCATTTTGCCAATCTTGTTCTGTGAAACAGTTGAACTGTGCCTTTTGAAACACTGGAARCTAAATTCCAGCCTGAGGCACTGACCAGGCTGGAAAATCTTCAGCACAAACAGTTAAAGTCTGGAAGAGATGATGGAAAAGTGCATAAAGGCACAGTCGAGGCCAGCTCTATTAAATACATACATTTCTGATGGCAAACTGAATGGCCTTGGGACACTGTGCATGTGCTACACTTGAAAGACCTYAGTTTCTTTGGATGAGGGACAATCCTACTGCTCTGGGCCTGACAACAACCTTTCACAAGTGTGAGGATCCTTGCAACACGGCATCTTGGAAAACCCAAGCTCTAATACAGCACAATAACTGTCTGACTTTAAAAAATGCTTCCAAGATTAGTTGGCAGAAGAGAAGAGTTTGGAAGACAGTGCCAAAGCTCATTAAGCTTTGTGTCAAACTCCTAAAGCCTGTAGCACTTGTTATCCCAGGGAGGACTAAAAAATCAAYGGAAACCACCCAGCAAGTCATAGTCTGAGAGAGACTCCCATAGAGGAGGAAGCTCACTAACAAAAATTTTGATCTTAGAGCTTAGCCGTCATCTTTGACTCCATATTAACAAGATGCAGTTTGGGAGATGACGAAGATTGGAACCAGATTCTAATTTGTGTCAGGCAAAACGGACATGTCTCAGCAGGCCTCAGTGCTGTCCACACACCTAGCAAGGGACCGTTGCTGCCCTGAAGAAGCGACATTCTAAAYAGACAACGACTGAGGGAAGTAACAGCAGCACCAAGAGGCAAACCGCTGACCCAAGGCCTCACAGTCAGCATGGATGGCAGGAGCTGCGCTCAGCGAGTCTTCGTCAGAGCCAACTCTTAGCACGGTTAAGAAATCCCACAAGTAGAAATACCATCAGGGACCGCCTGCAATAGAGCTTCTAGTATTRTCACCACCAGCAGAACTGCTTAGTAGGAAAACAGTGATGACATTTCTTTGTTTTAAAAGCAGAGTGTTCTGTAGACAGCCTGTGTTTCCAAGAAAGGGTGAATATCTAATCACCTCGGGAGAGCAACCTGGATAACATGCTTGCTATCTGTAACAACACTGATTTCTAATAGTATCACTCTGTTTCCCTTCCTAGTCTCATGGGATAACAAGACCTGAAAAGACGTGTGTATTTTGTGTAAGCCTTGAAATGCTGTGGCCTGGCTGAGTGAGAAACGCTGCTGGAGCCAGGAGAGTGTGAATGTGTTACTCTGCTGGGGCAGATTATATCGGAGATTGATACAGGAAGCAAGAAAAAAATGTGGGGAAAAGCAGAAGGGAAAGCGCTGCGTGCACAAGGATTGGATTTCCTCATTCATGCAGGAACAAAGCGTAGACCCCCACCAACTGTGTGGCTTTCTGGGATGTCCGTCACGCTGAGACGCTGCAAGCGGCTATATGGAATCATACAACGCTACCCGCTAATGCAAGAGCTCAGAGCAATTTAAAATAACGTAGCTAAGCTTTCCAAATTGTCCTGCAAGGCAAGTGTTGTACTGAGATTAAGCGATTTGCTAAAGATCAGAGAAAACAACAGAACCAGGGGTAGAATCCAAGTCGCAGCTTGCAGTAAGGCTGCTCTCACCATCAGCCGGTGCTCTCTTTAAAAGGCCCTAAAGAATAAAGGTTAGGGGACTGGCAAAACACAGTATTCCCTCTGATAACAAATGGTGCAGCTGAAGTACAGAAAGTTTGATGTTTTGGCATCAGTGCGTTGATACCATTGTACCAGAGCAGCAGGGAAAGGTCACAAGCTCAAGGCCTCATAGGGCTCGAGCTACAGAGTTGTTTACAGGTCCAATGAGACAAAACATCATCAWCTCTATTTTACAGAGAGATCGTATTTCTTATTCAGAGATCTCAAAAGAATTAAGCTCTCCTGAGCCTTACAGCTACTGTTCTATCCACAAAACCACACTTCTCCAGTCATACTTGGGGTTTAAAGTCCAAATGGGCTAAAACTAGCTTCACACTCTTGAGTCACCAGCCCAGATTCCTCCGCGAGCTTCTGCACATGCTTCTGGTGGCGTAAAATTGCCCACTGAAGGATATCGTTGGCAAAGTGCTATAACAGCAACACGAGACCATCTCAGGAACTGGCAGATCCAGGAGCTCAAGGGAAATGGCACACTGCTGCCTTTTCTTTACTACCACATAAATGGCAGGTATGTTCCAGATGGGCCAATTCATGGGGAACATATCCAATAACCAGGATACAGAGATGACAATCAACTTAYATTCAAGTCTTTTGAATGGGACAAGAAAAAAACCTGCATTTCTATGTAGGAAACATCCTTTCAGATCGAAGGAGCCATGCAAGRTGACCTGATGCTTGCAAGGCATGGGACTGAGCTGCAGGAAGCCTAAGTTAAACTTCTGGCACTGCCTCAGCTGTGCAAAGTAATCACAGGCAAGTCACTCACTTGCCTCTTCTGCCTCTTTCCCTACAGAGTTTAGGCATTAATATGAGCAGTACTGCAGTGGGAATGACCTACATCAATCCTAGATGTAGGTAACAGAGATCAGCTACGCCCTTGAACAAAGGCAGATGGTTTAGTACTTTTTCATTTCCATCGTGACACCAAAAATATTGAAATGGGCATCTTACAGTACCTATTGTATCTATCTAAATGTAACCAGAATTTAAATTTGGCAATGTTTTTATTTAAAAAGGACATACAACAGCAACAATTTCTAAGACAGTTAAATTGTAATACATCACTTCATTTATATCTGATATATGGCCATTTGGGGGCACAGCAGAGAACACTTTCTAGCTAGTTGGAAAAAGCTTTTTTAAAAACAAAGTTATTTCTCATCTTTAACTTCCAGATCCATTGCTTCTAAAGATACGCCCACTCTACAGGCTAGACAGACTGGGTGGGGAGATGGTGGTGCAATTCTGTGACTGCCATTTTGCAGACACTCAGTGATGATTACAAAGCTCATGTCTGGCCTTAAAATCTGTGAATATCACACATTTTGGCCCAAGAAATGAAGATGGCTGCTCTTCAAAACTGTGAACCACAGGCAYGTCCTTGGGACCTTTAATAAGAACTGTGTTTGTCAGGACGGTGCCCCATGCTTGCAGGCCATTCTGACGCCTGGATCTCTAATGACTTTGGAGAAAACCACAAGCCTGTTGCTTCAGTGCCGTTTTCTGCTTTCTGCCTGCATGAGCCAAACCTACGGTTCCTGTGAGCCGGCCGCTCKTTACAGCTTCCTCTCACAGCTAAAGGCTCACCAGATTCCTTTGCTTTGCACAAACACGTTCCACTAGCGACTTATCTTCAGTGTGCTTTTTGCACAATAAACAAGCACTTTGCAAGCTGTCCTTGTTCTTGCAGGGATCAAGAAGAACATTGTTGCTACTTGAAACACCGCAGACCTATCATCAAATACCTTTACAATTATCCAAATTGTTTAAAACAAACAGCTCTTGAGCAATCCTCTCTGTTTTTGTACAGTATGCACTTTATTGCAGAAAAGCTTGAATGCATTTTCAAAACAAATTAAGGAGTTGCACAGTTGTATGGTTTCCAGATATTTCTATGAAATGTTCCCCACAGTAACTTGAGTACAATGGAGCCTGTCAGATAAACAGTACCAGGGAACTCAGTACTGTCATCTGCAATCACTTGAGAGAGTCAGGAAATCTTACAACTGGTTATTTAAGAGCCATGTAAAACAGGTGGCTCTGTTCCTATGAAGCACCTTGGCCGACAGAGCAGAGGTTAACGGTGTCACTTCTGATTTACACCAGTGTAACCGAGACCAGAAGACGGGCTTGGATCATGAAAGCACCCAGTGAAGATTTTACGTCAGCATGATAAGCACATGCTGGCAGATTTGTGAAGTTTCTTGAAGGGCTTTATTTGGGATCAGATTAGAGAAACTGTCTCCCATTTCAGGTATTCCTACCAGCAGACGTCTTTGGATGCACAGTGGTGCTGCCCAGGCCCTTTCCACATGGGAAAGAAATCTTGGCATGAAAATGCGTCAAGTCATAACAGGCATTAACTACCACAACAAACTATAACATAACCCTTGTCTACAGTAGATACTGCTGTGTTTGGAAGTATCCCAGCTGGTCACAGTCAAACCACGTATGTTCAGGGCTAGCCGCAGCCCCAAAACAGCATCATAAATATATCAGACTGTGCCTAGAAAATGTATTACATCGTATCAGTTAACAGAGGTGATACATTCTCCTAATAGGACCATCCCCAACATTTTTTTGAAAGACCTTGGTTGCATCAAAAATTTGAAATTATCATATCAGATAAATCATCCCCCCAAACATCCCTTTTTTTTCCATAAATTGTGCTTCCTTACTGATAACATACCCCAAATGAGGCCTTCAAAACACGGTGGTGTGAGATTAAATACAGTTCAAATTCTTGATGCAAGCCCAGAGCTCATCCAGTACAGGAGCTAACTCCTTAGTAGATGGGCACTTAGAGTAAATGGGCAGGCACAAGACACATTAGCACACAAAAGCCTTAAAACTATTGGACTCTAAGATCCAATTCTCACCTGGTATATCTTTTCAAAGCTTCACTGGAATAAACAATAATACTAGTTTTCACCAGCTGAATATCTGGCACACAGGATCCAAAYCTTAATAACATAAAAACAGAAATTCACTGGAATGGATATACGGTAAAATGATTAAGAGGGTCTTTCAAAGTATATGCTATGGAGTATCTGTTTATCTTCAGGCTCTTTAAATGCTGATGTGTAGTGTGCTGTAAGATAGTTTTCTTCATTTCTTTAGGATTGTGAAGGCTATATGAAACCCCAAAATCTACTGAAGTGAATGGGAACCTTGGGAAACGTAACCGACTGACAGTCTCAGAAACTGAAGGCCTCTGTAAGAATAGAGCAGGAACGGCATGGACTGAGACAACACAAGCTCACCCACTCCAACATGGGCCTCAAAGCTTAATTTGAAAAGGCTGCTCATTTGTTGGGGGGTGATAAACCATTCATTTGTCGCTTCCTGACTTCTTTGCCAAGGCTGCCAGTGATGGCATTTGGTAAGTGTGCGTATGTGATTTGCTAACTGAAATCCTACCCATGAGACRTGAGATCAAGACCCACAAAGACTTTGGAAGGCCATCAGAAAGTGATGTGCTTCTGATGGAGGCTAGAATTTAATCTGTGATGAGTGAAAGAGGCCCGTGGCCCATGAATGCATTAAGCTCTCACGTCCCTTCCCTTTAAGAAGAACACAGAAAATCATCACATGAAGTGGTCACTAGGCACAAACAATTCTTCAAACAGATCACAACAGGCTTCCCCCTCCCATAATTACTAAAATACGCTACCTGATGTGTCACATTGATGACAAATAATTGACATTTAAGGCAATCTAATTTCCACAGCCCTGCCATGATTTCCACTGAGATCGCCTTTCTCTTCCTTCTCCAGGAAAGGTTTCTTGCATGTGAACATGACAAGCAGCAGCAACGGCAAATGCCACAGACTGCAGAAGAAAAGCTTCCTAGAACTGCTGCGGTCTGCATCCCTGTAGAACCGAAAGCCGAGGTAGGAGATGTACAGGTTAATAGGGAGTGAAATGATAGGGAAAGTCCACGTGGTGATGTCGAGCACAGGAGCCACTGTTGAGAGTCCAATTAAGGCCAAGCAGTGCCGCAGAGCCACCCGCCTGCACAGCCCTGGATGTGTCACAGACATCATGCAGTATCCTCCTCGGGAGTAATCTTCTCGCAGCCCCCAGCTCAGGGCATTGAAATGAGGGAACTGCCAGGAATAGAGGATTCCTCCTAACAGTACTGCACCTGCAGTGGAAAAGAGAGAAGGAAATAGGCATTAGAGTGCCCAGCTGGGCCATGGTGAAGGAATGCTGCATATAGACTTCAGCAAATGTGGGCTTCACCTGCAAAAACAGACCTAAGAACCCAGRCAGGAGTTAAAGGATGTTCTGTCTTTAACTCACACAGGGTTATGCACAGTTCTTCTGTTTTTTGATAACTTGTTTAATTTGGAAAGCATTTCATCGTGTTACTTCTCCCTAATATCTGCTCTCACTGACTAAAGCATTGCTAATGATCTCTGCACTAATCAGTCTCTATCTGAGAGAAGGTCAACAGAATCAAAGCAGAAATTGGGCAAGACACTGTTTTCCCAGGAGTCTCTAGATTCCACTCTCAGGTGCCCAGGTTGGTGCATCTTGAGAAGAAAAAAGCCAATGGACAGAGCAGTGAGTCACATATATGTTATTAGCCAGAAATATGGGGTCCTGCTCAATGAAACACAAACAGAAAAGGAGGATAAGCTGGCATCCTCCAGAGTACTAGGAAAATAACAGTACCCTGACAGTCTGCAGCACGGTTAATCTTACTGTTCGTTCACTGTGTGAAGAAAGGAAAGCCCCCACGGCACTGGAGGTCTTAGATCACAGACCTCGAGGAGGCAGCAGAACAGGCAGATGTGGCTAATGAGGCAACAGAAGACCGAGAACTSATTTCTTCAAAGCAATCCCAGCCATTTCAAAATAATTTGATCAAATAACTCCATTCACACTGATGAGCTACTTTAAAATTTAAAAAAAGAGAGCTATCAATGCATCACATTTTTCACAATTTTCCAGCTATCCTCAGGACGAGGTACAAGGTTCATCAAGGCCAAGGGAAGTTATGCTGATTTCAGCAAGCTTCAGGAAGGCCTTCAGACTAAACTATGTTTGCTAATTTTGTCTGAAGACATAAAAATCCCCCAAGGCTGTTCCACATTATGAGCATTCCTGGATTTTCCTTTTGTTTCTCTAGCTCTCAAACACTCCAGTCTTAACACTTTCTTTGCATCTTCCTGCCTCCATGAGTTCATTCTTTCTGGAAACTGCTTCTCACTTACGGAGCTGAGAATCTATCATTTTCTTAATCACCTGAYAGAAACACAAATGGGAATGTGTGTCTCCATGTGGGTTAATGTCCTTCAATTCTTCCTCTTCTTCTCACTTCTTCTGTCCAGTGACTGCTAGGACTGTACCAGCAGTAAAAACTAAGCTACTGTCTCCTTTGAACTTCTTTGTGGTTCACATCTCCATCTGTTTTGGCCGTATTTCCTTGGGRCTGGGCATGTCTCATTCTTGTCTTCAACAGCACACCACGCAATGYTGTGGCAACGCAAATAATAATCTATGTTTGCAAAAGACCTTTCTTGCCCTCCCTTATCAACCAGTGAAGGAATGGCCCATCAGACTTGAATAAAAATMCAGTTTCCAGTTGCCTATAAGATACATTAGCAGCATAAAACCCTGTCTCATCACTTTTTATAAAGGGTAACAAATATTTCCATTAGGTGAGTATATGCCTCTGGCGGTTGATTACATTAAGCATGGGGGATAGACACTCATGTAGAGGGGATGCAGCTTTCAGAACAATGTTGCCTGCTACAGAATTGCAGGTGATTTTCATACGGCCCAAGATGTTTGCAAATCTTGTGGTTTGAACCATCTTAAAGTCTGACTTTCAAGGGATGGATCCTTAGAGTCCTCTCTAAATCCAAAGCTTTTAAGATAGTTCAAAACGGAGCACCCCAAAATCACCATTCATTTCACAAAATCACGGCCAGGGCCAACAACTGTAAATCTGATRCTAACAGGACTTGATTCAGTTCTGCTGAAACCCAGGGGAAAGAACTGAGATAGAATTTTATCAGGGATCAGCACACTCTCTACCAGGACAAATGACAGGGAAAATGCTCTTGCAATATGTTATCCTTTAGTGCTTCCTTATTCTTGTAAAACATATTACCAGAGGCAAGATACTGAATCTGATAAAACTACGATATGAATATTTTTCAAGTTTCACATCTGGTGTGCTTTCTAGACATTCCCTTGTCATTCTTCCTAACTCGAGSAAAGGCAAATTGCAGTTCTCCATCAGAAGGGGAAATGCAAGCGGCCGGCGCCAGGGCCAGCATGCACGCGCGCAGCCTGTGCCCGCTTCCCGCGGCTACRTGCCAGCCTCCCTTTAGCGAGCCATGGGCTCCACTCCCGCCTGCCCCATCCGTCACGCGGGCTTCACCTGCTCACTTGTTCAAACGGTGCGTGCAGCCGAGCTCAAAACACACCCTAAACCTCAAACACACAAAACAATTCTCTAACCGCTCTGGTTTTCACACGCCAGCCTTTGGAATTTAAATACTGTGCCTACACTGCAACCACTGAGATAACAGATATTTTGCAGAGAAGCCAAACAGTAAAACAATTTAAGAGAGCATTATGAGGACTATAACTGACCTGATCTTTTTGATGATTCCCCATGTGCCCGGTACATCCTGTGATTTCCTTTACATCAGTCGAGATCATTGGGTTGCCGTAGGTTTTTAACCATCGCCTAAGACTGACAGCTTGCAAAGCACAGCACATGCTACAGTATAATTCAGTATCAAAAGARCCCAAAATAGGACTCCTGTTCAAGCCCAGAGCAAACATCGTGATCCTCATTAATTACTTAACGAATGTYAGCTATGTCATGATTAGTTCAGCAGTGTTTTTAAGCCACGTTATAGAGAGACTAACTCTGGAGAATTACKCAGTTCAAAATACTGCAGAGCCTACTCTGTTTCTTCCRTGTGGTTCCCAGCAGTTTGGGAACYGAGTTGCATCAATGTAAATCTCCCTTTTCTCTGCAGGGTTCCTAATTAAGACCAGAGCAGGTAATTCACCACTGTAACACACGGAGCCGGCACATCTTCCAACCCCAGTTCTTCATTATTCTTTCACCTTTGTGGGCAAAACAGGTATAAAATGTTTTCCTATTGAGTTCCTGTTGTTTTATCTTCACTCTGTACTGGCTTAAATCATCTCAGAAGTTACAGGATAGCAGAGAACCTATAGCTTTCACGGAGTTAAAGGTAAACAATAGATTTCACAGTTCATCATGAACCTTAAGGTTAAACCACTACTATTTTTCCTAGATTCTCTTAAAAATATTTAAATAGTAATATCTCCTGTCATAAGCCAGAACAAGATTTTTTTTTTAATTTTAATAACTCAGATGAAGCCAAAATGTCAACTGAAGATGAAAAAGGCAGAAAATCTTGATTATTTCTCTCTTTAAATAAATTTTTAGCTAGTAAAATACTCGAGTTCAGCAAATTKCATTTTTTCTAAAACAAGCAAGACACTAAATTCCATCGTGATTCAGAAACTGCTTAGCAAGACATTTTAAGCTTCAACAAAAYTGGTTAAGACCTGGCAATAACTGTGAGATGAGATTTTCAAAAGCCACTAGTGATGCTGGGCTTGCAATCTGAAAGAGTGGACCTTGTTGGAATAACAGGCACCACCTGCAAATTTGTGTCCTTCAGGTTGTCAGGAACGCCACGTAGTCTCTCTAAACTTTGACTAAAAATCCACGTTTTTTTCCCTTTAAAGCCATTCATGAGTCAGAGGACCATCTCAAGACAACAAAATGCTTCATCATAAAAAAGAGCAGTTCAGATACATCGGGGCAAGCTGCCCTGGTGATGCACTTTGACAACCTCGTCTGCTGATCAGCCCGAATCTCAGGCTGGTGAGCAACGCCAGTGCCTGCACCCGTTCAATCCTTGGCCTCTCCGCCAAGAAAAGCGCCTAAGAGCACAGGACAGGAAGATGGTTTTAATGACGTGAACGCTGGCCACTGACCGACGCACCAAGAGTGCAGTGCTGGTCAGAYGGCCACCACTTCTCGTCCTCTCCGTCCTGGGAGACGGCTCAGCGATGCAGAGCTGGAAAGCTCTATTCCTTGTTCCCTGAACGGCTCGTGTCCGGTATCGGATGCACGGGTCATCCAAGAAATGGTGGGAATACCCAGCCATTAAGCTAGCAGTCCAACAGAAATCCTGCCTGGAGCATCACGTCGAACCAACTGTTCCATTCACGTGAAACAATCCGCGGATGGCAACCCGTTTTATCACCCGCTACGAGGAAACGCCGGGATCCCGCCTGACTCTCGCCTGCTGCGGACGACGCTGCGCCAGGCGGTCATTTGAAATTTGCCTCTTGCACGCTGACAACGCATTTCACCATCACAGCACTTTATATTTCGCACAGCTGGCGCCCAGAGCGGTCGCCCCACGCATCAATTATCGCAGCTGCCTGCTTTAAACGTCGCTCGGGGGTTCGGCACTACCTCGCCGACACCCGGAGGAAAATTTCTGAAGGTCGGTTATTCCCGGGGCACCAAACGACTGGAACGAGCTGAGGAACGGGCTGGAGAACAGCCCCGTCAACGCGACTGTGCAGCTCCCGGACCAGCTCGAGGCCCGTGAGCCTGCGTGGGTAGACAAATCTGCACAAGCCCAGGCAAAGGTGTCCAAGGTGAGCTGCAGAGGCCCTGACGTATCGACATCGTGTCCTGTAAAAGCGCCAACAGCGCGTTCTCGAAGTGTGTGTTCTCTCCCCTTCTCCTTCTCACTGCTCTTTGGACTACGCACGCTGCCCTCGGTTTACGCAGGGGTAGGCAAGGCTTTGGTGCCACTTGCAAGGTCTACTTAGGGCAAACACCTATTTATTTAATTCATACTGAAAAAAAAGAGAAGGGAGAAGCTGATCTGTAGCATTAATTCAAGGACAGACTTGTTCCTTCTGTCTTTTCTTTGGTCTTGCATCCGTCTGACTGGGAATTGGCCAACCAGGCATTAAAATAAACACAGAATGGTTAAAATATCAGCTCCGAAACAGATGTTGAAATCTTATTGCATTTCCCAAAGCTGGTGTTTACTGCCTTGGCAACCTAAGAACGCTGTTTTGCTTAAAGCACAATTTTAGTAATTCTTCTGCCTTGAATAATGTGAAGGAATTTTTAAAATTATTTCCAGACCTTGGTAGCTCGCTGCCTTATTAGAGGAAAGCACCGGCCTGTTGTCTCTAGGAAACGGGTACGAGTTTGGCTCCCGGCAGACGCAAGTGGGTTTGGGAGCCGGAGCGCAGGCAGGAAGCAACCACACACCGTTTTACCCCGTAGCGCACAACTGGCTCTTCTCAGCTAAAAGACGTTGAACAAATTACTCCTCCTTAATCCAGACAAGGCAGATTAGAGCGCAGCGGCTTGAATTAGTCCAGCTGTAGCCACCTGCTTGTGAGTGACCGTGTCTCAAGGCTTGGCATTCCCCCCGCTCCCCTCTCCTCCAAGCGCAGCCGATGCAAAACGTTCTTCGCTGCGGTCCTGAGTGATTTTTGCAGGATGTCGCACTGGCAAGGCACGTACTCAGCTTAGCCCCCGAGCTTCTCTTCTCTACCCTTCTCTTCTGTGCTTGCTCACCAGTTTAACACAGCAGCTTTCTTAGGTGATTTCTCAATGTGCAGCAATTCTGGGCGTAAAGGAAAATTTTTTAAGTCTGTAATAGGTACGCCTTAGTGCCTGTTGCAGGTTCACTGCTAAACACCCCAAAGGTTTCTTTTGGAGAGCTAGGTCCAAAACACACTTGTTCTGACCTGAAATACAAATACTGCTTTACTTGAGTGGCAATAGCAATTTTTTTTTTTTTTTGTGAAGGGAGAGTTAGAACAGGCTATAATTAATATCTTTCCTACACCTAGTTTTAGTGATGGAAAATAACTAGTAGGGTCAATCAATTGGCCTCGGATTACATGTGTTCAAGATACCGCCCAGATAAAAACCTCTCCTGAACTAAAACCGCTGCCTGCTATTTGATTTTCACAGTTGTCTTTGGGAGGCGAAAAGGGATCAGCTCTCCCAAATTTACATCTTAATCTGCGATTAGGGAACATTCTCAAATATCAAGGCGTTGGGGGAATTTTCTGCTCACAAGCCTTAACAAAACCAGCAGAATTCCACCGGATTTTCCTACTGCCTCTATCTCCTACGCTGGCAGCAGAGCAGGACAACAACTGGCCCTTTTGCTCCTGCTAGGAAACCAAAAAAACACGCTGCTGATTGTGCAGGGTGACACACATGAGCAGCTAAGCAGCCTTGAGAGGAAGAGGACGGAGAAAAAAGTATCTTTTCTAAAGCTTTACACAAGGTCCCTCCAGCGCAAACAACAGGGCTGGCGTCAATGTAGGCACACGCAGCTCCGGCGCTCCGGCGGTAATTGCGTGCCTTCAAGGTTAGACGGTTATGTAAACGAAGGGCAAGGAGGAAAACACTGCGGGGGAAAAAAAAAGAAAACCCTGAAGAGCTTCATGGTCACGGTTTCAATAGCTGTTTCTTTTGCGAGAGGGCACAAAAGGCTTGTGCGTGCCGCGGGGCTGCCGGAGACGCCAGCGCTGGAGGAGATGAAGGGAAGGGGATGGYGGATGCGCGCGCGGACGACGGGATGAGCCGTAGTGCCCGCCGCTGCCAGGAGATCCAGCGAGCTTCCTCGCTGCGGGGAGATGGGCTTTGCCAATGCCTTGAAACGGGGGAAACAGGACCTCCCCAGGTGCACTCGGCACGGTGAGAAAAGTACCCGCCTGTTGACACACACGTGCACATATGCTTTTTATACAACACGCAGCAGGTTATTACTGCTGGAAGCCTTGCACCTCTCCATAGAAACCCAAACGTGGCTTTTTCTTGCAAAACTTGATCAAGCAGGAAAAGTCAAGCCAAGGTACAAGACGGTGCAGCTTGCTCCTACTCACGCGGCAGAGAGGAAAAAAGTCGCTCCTTGCTCCCGCTCGGCCGCTTCTTCGAGAAGTGCATAATTCATCTGAGCTAACCCCAGAACCATATGCCATAAAAAAACGTGAGCCTGTTGGGTAAGGTGAAATTCCCAGACCGTTCATACGTGCTAATGTGTTTTAAGAAGCGTTTGCCAAAGTTTGTCAAAGCACTAGATTGAACCGAGGATTGCAAAAGCTGCCCCGCTGCGCACGGGCTCCTAATTAACGGCGCTCGCCCGGTCGCTTTTGGGGTGCCCAGCTTGGCCGAGTGCCGGCACCTGCCAGGCGCGGGACMCGACCAGGGCACCGGAGCCGAGACGCAATCCCATCCCGTCTGCCCTGCCTGCTCCAAGGAGCCGCGTGCGGCGCRGAGAACTGGCACGGTGATTTCACTGTGCATTCATCTTTCAGCGGAAATCTTGCACCCCAAGGCGACCCAGCGGTGCAACTGCCACGTCCTTTGTCTCCTGTGAAGTTGGAAAGGAAAAAAAGAAAAAAACAAATAAAAAAACCCCCCAAAAGTCCACTGCCTAAATTTACAATTTAYAATAGCTGCTTACTCGTATTGTCCCTCTGCCTCACTTTATACAGTTTTTACCCAAGCTCGTTCTGTGTGCAAYTGAGCTGCTGCTTTGCTCCTCCTAGCAGACAAGTGCCACATCAAGGAAGGTCTAAAAGACTCCAGCAATTGCCAGGTTGGGCCACRGACCCCCTCTCCTTCTCCTTTTTATTTATTCATTTTTTTKKGKTTACTAAACCCATCCATCTGCCAAATGTCACTAGCAGATAAGAACTGCCCATTTCTAAATCCCCGYTTGTAAATAGATGTTGGCTGCCACAATTAATGTCTGCCAGGCAACACAATTTGAATTACAAAGCGCAGGCAATTTAAAAATCAGCCTCCCCTTGATTACAATGGATACGCAGCCTACGAATTCCGTAGCCCCAGGAATTAGTTAAATTTCCGAAAATGAATGAAAATCAATCCAAGATGTCTTTCAGGCAAGCSAGACCAGAAGTGGAGCATCTGAGATAAACTAAATGGTCTCTCCAGATAAACATTCTTTGGTGCAGTAAGACCCACGGCTCCGGGCCACCACGGGGCTCTAACGGCTGCTCCACCAGCAAGGCTGTTATCTGCTCTGCCACCGCCACCTACGCGGAATAAATCCCCTGAACTGATAAGCTGCTTGTCGCTTCCATCCAACCGAGTGCTTTCCGGGAAGACCTCGGCGTGCCGGCTGGGACCAAGCCTTGGGTGCAGGAGCAGGCGAAGCTCAAGGGAAGAGGCGCAGAAGGGCCCGTGGCGCAACGCGGGCGCGGAAGCGATCGCCACCGACTCAAGTTGGGTTCGCCAACTAGAAATGAGGACTTAAAAGGGACATCAAACATCTCTAACAAGCAAGCAGCTAAAGGGACGGGCCAGCAGCACAAGTGTAATTCAAAGCGTGGGTACGGAGGTGCTCCTGCATGCCAAATGAATAGSTCGGTTGCTTCCTAAAGATGTTATGTGCTACAGGATAGGCACAGTGTCACGCACAGGAGGGCTGTTGAACACGGCTTCTGCGYGGAAGGAAAATCTCAGACCAAAACGGCGGCTCCGCTGAGCTTTTCCTCTTTTTCCTCCGTCTTTATGCTACCRCTTAGGGCTTTAAGTGGATTTCATTAGTTTCCTGCTAGTCCGTCCTTCGTAAAATCAGAAGGAATGATTAGAGGGCATCTAGCTTTACTAGAAAAACAAACATCTTTGGAAATAAATAGTACTACAAAGGAACAACTCACCCTGCTTTCAAGGAAGCAAACTTGTTGCTGCGAATCACAGTCTGGCAGTTAAGCCCTGCATAAATACCCCCGATATGTGGTAGTGATATCCCCATGATAAATTACATTTATCACACACCTTTGACCATCTCACCTGCACGCAGCTCCCCCAGCAAGGAAATGTTAACATTCCAAATCTTTCATCGGTTTCAAACAGCTGCCATTAAAAAAAAAAAAGAAAAAAAATCCCAGCCCACAACAAAGAATTCCACATCTTCCCAGAGATAATGTTATCTTTCTCTTTTGAAATGTGATGTTTTCCCTAAATTACATCAGAACAAAATCCATGGTTGGTGGCAGGATGTTCAATCAGGCTTAAGAGCATATAAATAAAGAGCTATTAGGGCCAAAAATGGAAGCAATCATCACTGGGAACCACTGAAAAATTTGCAGAAGATGCATAATATAATAAATATAAGCAAGTATTAGCATCGCTAGAAATGGAAGAGTCCCAGGTTATCTGGAACACGTAATATTCATATTTCCTGCTAGAAGCTGTCAAGATATTAACCCTTGAAATAAGGTTATAAATAAAACGCAGACAAGCAAAAACAAGGCGGCTCAGATTTGAGACTCTTTGCTGTTATTTCCAGATTAGAAAATTAGGAATGAGCTCCGACTATATCAGATGACCAACATCTCATAACGCTGTTTATGAATCATGCCGCACGATGCTATCGAACCTCTGATACACAGCAGACTGCAGAAACAGCTATCTAGGATATACAGCATGGTATAACACCCCAGTGGCAATTAAAGGTCTGCACTTAAAGATTATTTTCCCTAAAACCAGCAACTCGTACAACAATGTGACTGCTGTAAGATTACAAGGAGGCAAAATCCACAATAAAACCTAAACTCAAAACCCACCAGTTAAACTGTGAGAACCTTCTTTGAGAACCTAATGAGAACATTAGTTTTCTGACTACTTTCCTTCACACTCCTCTTTGTTACTGGGTGGAATAATCAGTCTTTTTTTTTTTAAACGAGGTGCAAATGTAGTTTCACACTTCTACCTAAAAAGCGGTTAAGTCTCCAAGCTCATTACACATTAATAATGAGCTCAACAACTGTAGGCAGGCAGGTAAGAGAAGGGCTGCAGGTCTACACTTTTGTGCATGTTTGTATGTGCACGCACACTCATACTCAGAAAGGCTYTAATCTTGCACAGTGCTGAACTCTTTCTTCGTAGTAGCAGAATGCTTAAAACACTGCAAATCTTTAAACTTTCCTTTTTTTTTTTTAATATTGCAATGCACTGAAATCCTAGGTTCAGGTCACCATTTTCAAGATTCCCCCCAAGGATACTTCAGTATAAAGACTAGTATCACCCCAGGAACATTTTTTTCACTACTAAATAAGCTACCTCTCTTCATTGATACAGATCGGGAGGTGACTGTAGAAAGCTTTAGCTATCCAGAACCGACAATATATCAGGTTAAGCACCAGCGCAGATCAYCATGTTCAGGGAAAATCTACCGTCTTCCACTACCTCCATCATTGCCTGGGATTATCCCCTCGACAGCAGAGCTGGCAGAAAAGCACATGTGCAAACTCAGCTGCAAATTATATAGGAACAGCTTATTACTTTACTTCACTGCTGGGGTTTACGGCAGCAGTTTAGGTGCTGTTTCATAAGCAGGGGAGAAACCACGGAAACTTGAACCGTGGCAGCTACGACCGCAATTCCTTTTGGTGAATCGGAGCTGCAGCTCCTCCAGGCTGGACTTGGCATTGAAGCAAGGGGAAGCAAGGGCACGTGAGAGTCGTCTTTCAGCACTGACTGGGCAATAAGAYGCTGAAGCCAGCACAGAAATTCCTAAATGCTGTAAGAGCCAAGGTTTAAGCAACACCAGCCAGAGTGATAGAGTTATAACAAACATCCATTTATTCTGTGCTTTTAATCTATTCTCTTCTCCTTAGAATCAGAGAGCTTCCAATRAGGTCTGATGTACATTCCTTAACATGAGACACTACATATACGTACACACCATAGATGTCTAAATATAAAAAAAGCTTCCAAAGATACAAATGTTTGCATAGGAGTAATGCACACAACTAATAAATAAATAAAATAATAATAATAAAAAAMCCCAGAAACACCCCACCTTCATCCTAGCTCTGGATTAGATCTATATCAGAACATTTGTACACAGCCAGTTCAGTGTGRCTTTTATAGGAGGTGMGTAGCCTAAATGAAGAATGGTGTGCTACGGATTTTGCACAGATTTGGATAACTTCTGTCTACAAGGCTTGTTGCTGGAAGCATTACTCCAGTCTTACACATACCACACGGTGGGATGAGTGTGTGCTAAAAAAAAAAAAAAAAAAAAAAAAAAAATCTTAACAGACCTGTTAACTGAACTTCATGAGTTTCTCTGGAATATAACTCCGCAGAGTTACTTTGATTCTTAAGTTTCTAGCTGGCAGGAAAAACAAGCTCTAATTGTGTCAGCGTTTAGCTGTTGAAGAGATCAGAGTTTTATGAGGGATGTAAAAACAGTTCACAGTTACTAAAACAGAAATCTTTGTCTGCTTTTCAAGGAGAGAGGGAAAGGAACATTTACAGTTTACAGTTTAAAAGTGTGCAATTAAGAAATACACCCATAAATTCATCTTAGGATATTTTCTGGCATGTGGAAAGACAGCAGTAAACACATCTGGGCATTTTCCTGTTGAAAGCTCATGACTGAAAGTCATATCTAACTTGGTATGTTTCTAATCCTGAAACTGCTTACCATTTTCTTCCACGGGAACCCCACTTGCTACAATAGTGTTTTCTTTTTTAGATTTTTTTTTTTTTAAGATGACTTAAGCACATATTCAGTAGGACCGTGTTCTTTCACCAGCTGATGTATTTATCCCTAAAATGCCCCCAAAGGCAGAATGATACCGTCGGGCTTGCTCCTTCAGTGCTTGCACAGTGCTGTAACAGTGAGCTTGGCGCTGCAAACAGTGGAATACACTGGGTTTTGAAGCGCTACTGGGTCATAAAGAATTAGGCTGGAGAGAAAACATKAGTTACTGCCTTTCAAGAAGATGTTTTCAGACACCCAAAGGCAACGCCCACAAGCGCTCTCCCCCAAGACGTAAATTCTGGATTTCTACTTACCGGCGTCGAGGCTACCCGTAGCCGCGGTCCACCCCATGACGGGGGGGATGGCGCCGACGACGGCTCCCACCCACGTGTTGGCGATGCTCATCCGCTTCAGCGGCGTGTAGCAGCACGTGTACAGGAAAATGTTGAAGGCGCCCAGGGCCCCGGTGAGCGGGTTCACTCCCAGCGTCAGCAGGGCAATTCCCGGGACTCCGCAGGCGGCAGCGAAGCACACGGCGAGCAGGGGGCTGCGGAAAGAGCCGGGGAGACGCGCGGTAGAGAGCTTCCATAGCCCCCTCTCCTCGCTCTTCCTCCMGCAAGCAAAGCGTGGAGTTTTTCCTACTTTCCTTTTAACCCAAAACTCCTCACTCAGCCCAAACGTTCGTATTTGACCCCCACCCTAACACAAAGCTTTTTTAAAAAGCTAAAGGCATTCTTGTCACAGATTTGGACTAAGTTCTTCCTATTCTCACACCGCTCTGTTAACCAAACTAATTTACACTCTTTGGGTAAATAAGCTTTACTGGAAGTTGGGGTTTCCAGCAGACTATTTTCTTTTATTTTGATTTTAATCTCAGTGAATTCCGAACACTGGAAAGAGCACTCAGGGCTTGCAGTGAATGAGAACAGTTGTGGCTTGCCAGATTTTTACCTGATTGCAATTTTCCAATGAATCCTTTGACTCAAATGCAGCAGTATTAGACRTAAAATTAGGAGGCACTTAAGAGGCGAAGGGTACGTTCAATCATTACAAAATTACCTCTACAGGATTTTTTTTTTAATTTACTGAGAAATGGCTGTTTTTTCTTTTTTTACACTCCCGTTTACCTTGCGCACAGTGCTTAGAACGGGTAGCACGCTGAAGCAATTCTGGTGACAAAATCAAAAACTAAAACTTACTACCTTTTGAGCATAACTGCAATAAGCTGAAGATATTTCAGGTTTGCCTGCAAGCCRCAAACCAGAAGGGTGCAAATGACCGCTGCTGATTTCTACCGCACATGAGCTAAGCCCAGGGAAGCTTGGAAGTTCCTGCTAAACTATCTGTAAGAAAGCAGCTGAAGCCAATTTGTAAACTTTTGCTACTAAGCTCTACAATGAACATCCAAATACAATGAACAAGGATTTTTGTTTCGCTGGTAAAACCACACTTCACAGTCACAGCCAGCATGCAACTCTAAGGAGCGTTTATTTGTGCTCCCTTGCATCCCGTAAACATGTTTGCTGCTGGCGGAGATATCTTTAAATTAACGTATTCAAGAGCAATTGATACAACTTGAGAAGAGCATTAAATGCAACTGAGAGAAACAACATAGTTTGGGAGACCTGTGGAGGGGGAGGAAAAAATGCCATTAACTGAATTGCTTTTAATAACCCCTACAGCTAAATAACACACTTTTAGTCAGCCATACRAGAGTGTAAAATTCACTTGCTTGCAACCAGTTTCTCTGCGTGAACCTCAACTTTACACATCTTGTCTCGTTTAAAACTATGCAGCCTTTGTATTCTACRATCGTGGCCAAATCTTTAACCCTAAAGTACCTGTTGCCAGCACAGCTCCAACCCTCATACGGAAAAGTCGCACCAGCTGGCGGGGATGGATTTTACAGCAGTTTTATCAGTAAAGAATCCTACAAACATAGCCGGGCAACCGTGTTGCCATCCATCGACAATGAGACGTATAAAACGGGAGACTGCTTTCCCGAGCCGTTCGGGGAAAGGAAGCATACGGCATCGTGCCCTTCAGGTTTACAGTTCGCTGTGCTCTTTTATGGGAACGCAGCAAAACACAATCTGTGCAGTAAACTGTCTCCACGCCGACTACAAATGCTGCGCTTTCAAGATGTCGCCCCTCGGTAGCGAAAGCCTGCCTGGGTCTGATTCCTGAATAAAATACAGTCACAGGGTGTAAAACCCCAGAGTTACAAAATATACACCTTCTCAAGGTGGCAAAAGATTAGCTTGACCCTATGGGACCATGCTACCCACATCTGGTCCTGCAGGGCTCAAGGACATAAATGAGGACACGGTTTGACCTAATGCAATGAGCAGTTTTCTCACTAATCAAGAGTGAAGACTCTCCTATGTCTCTCCAATGCTATATGTCATGAGCTAGTCAGGGAAGAAGCAGCCACCAACCTTTCCTTCCTCCTCATCCAGAAAGGGAACAGAGAAGGCTGCAAGTACAAAGATCTCGAGGGTTAAACTTAGCATGTCTCTCCTACGTTCCCTCACTTGCAGCAGCAATAGCCCATACAATGTGCCATCGACACTGTGACACCTTGGGACCCCACCGAGGGATCAGAAAAAAATCTTTAAATAATGTGGCTCTATCGAAAGTGAAGGGTGAAGTTACATGACTGTGATCTCCAAAGATGTGTTCTGTTCCTGGTGGGTGAAACTGCATTTGTCTCTCTCAGTTTCTTCGTTTTTGCCTTTCTCAGAGGGAAGTGGCTGAAGAAGGTTTGATTATTGGCTGTAATAGCCCTAACAACCTCAGAGGAGGGCATCAAATCATTCATGATGGCTGTTCTTCAAAAGCAGTTGAACCATATTACCTAYACATCTAGAAAGTTTTGCATGTTTTACTTCTTCCTAATTACCTAGCATTTCCTTATAAACCAAGGAAATGTAAAATCCTCCTAGAATAGTAATTGTCTGACTTGTAAGGGCCTACACCAGACACTCCAGCTGAGGTCAGAAACTCAAACTGTGATCTAACAGTTCAGATTTGTTATCTCTACCCTATAAAATGCTCCAGAGTTATAAAGAAACTACAATCCAAAATTGGGAGCTTGCTTTCTTTGGGATTCATGTGGAGAATTCTACTCACTCTCACATTAATATGCCATCTTTATAAGGTCTAATAGAAGCACAAGCAACTCTCCATTGGGAAGCTGAGAATATTTGAAGAGAAAGGAAAGAGATTTCAATCACTGGTGCTTCTTAAAATCCCAAGAGTCACTGAAGATAAGACTAACCTTGAGCTTAAATCACAGTAGTTTAAAAGGTATTCTGATTTCTACTAGTTTATGGTCTGCTAGGGACCATTATGCAAAGGTTTGCTAAGACTCACCACATCTCCATCCTTACAGTAGATCTGTCCAAACTCACGYATGCTGCGTGAGGTTCACTGATTTAACACGTGCCCTCTTGTCAGGGTGCTTGTATCTCAGGCAGCACAGAAAATCCAGGATCTCRTGCTGGATCAGGAGAAAAGGCTGTGATGCTGCAATGAAGCAGGATTTTCTCCATCACCATGTCATCCCAGTACCCCCTACCACCATGCCATGATACATGCATCATGCCATGATACAGTCCAATATGCATCAGGGATCATGAGCATCAGATAACCTGCTGCTTAAGAATTCACAAGTGGTGGTCAAAAATGGCTGCAGRGTCTCTGCTGATACCCTGCATCCTTAGACCATCCCATACAATAAGGCCTGGCTGATGACAGGAAYTGGTACGTAAGCTCCAACTCACTTCGGCATTCTCTTACGCCAAGGGAATTGCTCCCATGGGAAAAAAGGCAATCTTCCATTGGAAAATTGGACAAGAAGATAGCTCAGAAAGCAGACTTATTGAGTAAGAAGCTGGGTTTTATGATGGGTTCTTGGGAGGAGTTGGTTTCAGTTATTTAGCTGATTAAAATCAGACTCTGGAAAAAAATATTTTAAGTGCCAAATGAGTTCTCATCACATTTCAGCTCAAAAATACACAGTATGTCACCACACTTCCCAAAGGAAAATTAAAACGGGGCAGTTCTGCTTTACGCCMCTCTCCTTTATTGAAAACGTATACGCTGTCGGGCTGTCGTATGCCCAAAAATATCCCTAAAGGACACCCAAAAGGTACTGAAACCTTATAAGAACTTTACTTGAAAGAGGCCAAAAAAAGAAAAAAAGGAAAAAAAAGAAAAGAAAAGAAAAGAAAAGAAAAGAAAAAAGAAAAAAAAAAAGAACTTTTTCCTGATCCAAGGAAAATTTGTTGACGTTTTTCTGCCACAGAGTTCACCAAAGATAGACCCTTCCCACTCACACTCCACCAAAAGTGTCTGATAGGAAGAGGACGAGGGGGAATAGAGGTCAGTGTTTCCATTCAGTTAACGCAGAGCTGAGGCAGAGGGTTTCCACATGCTGTTAATCAGGCTGGGGAGAGTTGCTCAAGGGTATTCCAGTGCCAGTGGGGCGAGAACGGGGTGCAAGCAGGAGGAATCCCACACCAGTGAAATTCAGGTTGCTTGCACAACTGCTGGTGYTGACATGGAGCCTCACCCATTGCATCACCGATGGCAGCTTCGGACTGCAGAAATCTATTTTAATTCGTTTGCAATAGCGTACACCTTTGAATCTAGGTGCCCCTTACAGATGGGGTTGGTTATACGTACATAATGATCTTGCGCACACGTTCGTGAAGGATATTTATTTAATAGGCTCCACAGTCATGTGTAATAGCACTTATTGACTCACAGTATTACTTAGAAAAACTGAAAGAGGGAAAACAAATGAAACCATTTGCCCATCTATAAAATTAATGTACTATTCTTACCTATTTCACAGCAGCATTAGGAAGCTTAATGTCTTTAAAGATCAATAGTCTCACCAATATACATGCTCTCCTACACTATCTTTGGCAAAACATTTTGTGAAGATGGCTGCTAACGTAAAGTCAGCATTATAATATAAAAACTAGTATTAAAAGGGGGGAGAAGAAAAAAAGAAAATTATAATCAGAAAAAAAATAATCAAGAAACTAGATGAACTCCCTCCTCAAAACTAATCAATATTTGCAAATATGGAAAATCCCACTATCACCCTCTAAAGCTTTGACCTAACTCTGTGACCATATTGACACTTATACATAAATGCAGACACCAAGCATACATGAATTGTGAGTAGGTGTATTCATGCAATCAGCAGTTGTATGCAATTCATGTTCAGATGTTATGTAAATATACAAGAAATACAATTTGTGACCTTGTCTTAATGGGAAACTGGGCATGCCAAACATATTTACATAAAAGCATAAGCTTGAATGTAAGTGACCATTTAAGACTGCCTGCATATTTTTCAGGGGAAACATAAGTGCTTTATATTATAAATTAGATTCAAAGCCTGTTACAATAGGTAATAAAACAAATTCTCTCTTCTCCCTGTCTGTCAGAGACCTCTTATAGAAACACTGCCCACTTCTAAAAGGCAAACTAAAGGGGAGGGAGGAAGCCCTTTTGTTTTGCTGCAACCATACAAAGAATACCCTAAYGAATTTCACAAGAAAGGTGAGACTGATGGCTCAGATTAATCTCAATACTGTTGCTCTGGACAGGAATTTCATCCGCACCTACTGTCAAAACAAYCTGTCACAATATGAGGAGGAATAGTCTAAAACAGTCTAAAATGCTAACTGACAATGATGGAAGCTCCAAAGAAGTTATTTGGCAGAAAAAGAATACGGGTATGATTCTCATCTCTGCAAGTTTGTTTTACCATCGGCATCTGAGACACAAGTCCAGTGCACAAATACTGTTCCAAAAATATAATTAAAATCAGATTTCAGGAGTAAGCATCACAAGCTGCTTATTATTTCTGGAATCTGTAGGTACTAAAAGTGCCCTCAGACTAGTCACCAGTAAGAGGTTGACAGAGAAAGTACTCTCCCTCCAACTTTTTCCAGGTCAACAACAAGTTATTAAAGTTTTTGAAGACATTTACAAACTTAGACCACAGCGTCAGTCTGAGGTTTTATGTTTTTCCAACAATAATGAGGGGTTACAGAAACAGATGCACGAGTTGCTTCCTTTCGACAGTTTTTATGGGCATGAAAGCCCTAGCACATCAGAAAATCCTCATTCTCTGCAGCTGCTGATTCACCCAAGATTTGTGCATCTCCTGGTATCGTTTTAACTCCTGCAGCCAGGCAACACTAAGTTGCCACCAACCAGCACTAGGGTGGGACCTGAGCCTGTGATCATCATGTCTACCAGAATCCTGAGCAATAACTTGGTCACCTCCCTCAGCTGGAGGAGCATCACCAAGGGATTTCTTTTTTCGGCTTTTGGGGTATTTTTGTTGTTRTTGTTCTTTTTTTATTTTTTACTTTAAGATCAGCACCTAAAAACTACTGAACATTCCTTGGCAGCTTTTCAAGATCAACCAAGAAAATTAAGGAAGGCCAGCAACCCAAGAGGTCACCRCAGACAGCTCCATCCCACAAGCACTGGGAGCAACAGAAACGCGGAGCTGAGGGTGTTAATTAGTTGCAATAACCCATGCCTGTGCAGAAGCCTTCCTGCTCCTCTGATTTAGGCAACTGGGAGGAAAGTCCATCTCCCTCACGCACACCTCTGGATTGCATTTGTGTAAMTTCTAGCTCAGCTTCCCCAGATGGACAGATGTTTGGAACCGGCAGGGGAGGTGTCTTCTGGCACTAGTGCCGTGAAGTCAACTGACTGTAAAAAAAATGACCCACCTGGCTGTAAAAGACATATTTTGCCACAAATAGCAACAGCAGCTTCCCTGAAAGGATTTTTGATAGGAGGCTAAAAAAGAAAAAAACAAAACAAACAAAAAAAAAACCTCACTCTCATAACTTCCAAATTCAAAACAAGGAGAAAAACATTCAAAACCAATCAGCAGTCACGGCGGAGAACTAAATTATGGCAGTCTACCAGCAGTGAAATTAAAATTTAACTTTCCACACAAATCCTTTCAGGCTGCATATTTATATCTTTAGTAATAAAAACCATATTCATGACCATTGTCAGCTGTAAAAGTCATACAGTAAAAACAACAACAGTGATGGAAACAAACTGAACATTGTCTGGATCAGTAGCTTTCTCGTTGATGGTTCTTCTAAAATGATTCCCATGTTTTGCAGAAGATATCAGATTAAACTCTAGAAAAAGTTCTTCCATTAGGTGGTGGATGGTACCTGATAGAAAAAGCATCCAGGTTTAGATCTGAGATTTGAAATCCCAGTGGCTACATGAGGACACATCATGACACCTAGTTAGCACAAGTTTCCAACAGCTTATCTTTTTCTACAAAAGACTTAAAGCATGACTGACAAAACATTTTTATCTTCAACCACAACTTTCAATTACAGATTTGATTAGTCTCCAAGGAGAGGAATCCCTTTCCAATTAAAAGGAAAAATAGCTATAACACTGGCAGAGTGGATTTATTGCTAGAAGCCTTTTTTTCTATCACGTAGATCTTAATATCGGTCACAAGCGCTACAGAACATGAGCAATCTGTGCTCTCACTTTTTATGCCATCTCCCACAGTTACATTGTGACTGAAGGTTATGAAAGACCCAAGAACCTGCTGACTGARGCTTAATCTTGCAAAGTACCAGAATTTCATTAAGCTGAACAATATCTATCAATGAGCTAAAATGGTACTATTTTAAGAAAAAAAAATGTACAGAAAGATCTGACTAGATATTCTTTTATGCTCTCTCAGTCATGCAAGAAAGTTCATGACTCATGATGAGGGCTGGAGGAGGACTTATTTTAAAACTAAAATGTAAAACTAAATTACGCTTTGAATGGGGAACTCAGTTCTTCCCCATCAACTCAAAGCAGCAGGATACGTTACAACTGAAGACCGATGAGAGGCTCTCTACGAACACAAACAAACAGGGAACCTTGTCAAGTCTTTGTTTTTTTTCTTTTTTAATTAATTATTTAACTTTGGCTCTACAGGTAAAGAAGYAGTTTTATCATTCTGTCTTTATTTCAGCCTCTGCCCTCTGACTCTGAGTCGTGCACAGATCTTCACCTGGTGTCTCACCCCCAAAGAAGCACTGCTGTGGGAGAGCAGGCTGTGCCTGCGCTACAAGAATTGGGATTTTATGTCAGATTCCCTTTACCTGGGTAGTACACTACTGCAATTCCTAACATAGCCAGAAGCCACGTGTGAAGTTCTAAAAACTTTTGTGAAATAAAATCTGAACTGGGGAGGAACTATCTGCAAAAAAAGAGGTATGAAACCTGTAGGGTGCTCCTAAAGAGCAGGGTTAATGGGTCGCATTTAAGCACTTAAATAAGGGGTTTAGACTACCATTATAGTATTGTGTCTCCCGATAAAGGGTTTACAGCCCTGAATGTTTCAAATAAACCTCTTTAAAATGCAAAGCTCTTTGAAATGAATTGCCCCTTTTTGAGTCCCTAATACCTTTCTTCTGTCTGAAGAGTAAACCCAGGCCCATGGGCACCACACTGGAAGTGGTTTTGAATGACATCTGGACCATCAACAGGGAAATAAGGCAGGATTCGGTAAAGCGGGACTTCGATACATGGCAAGGAAGGTAATAAAGCACTGCGATGCATAAACCTTTATAACTGGCCGGAAATTGTCACAGAGTTGTCACCATGCTCTGGCTTCGCTATCTACCATCCTGGTTCAAAAGTGTATTTACTGTAACTTAATATGGACTGCGATAAAATATCCCGCATCTGTGTCAACTCCCATGCGTGGAACCCAAATCTTCCCGTCATGGCTGCATACAGCTATGACTGAAAAGTCTAATTGGCGCTGTATTTTAACCAAATTGGAGGCAATTAGTTTCCCAAGCTCCTAAAGAATCTGAGCTGCAGATGTTCGGCCTCCCTTGCCAGAGCGGGGAATGTTAAAGCAATCATAAACAAACAAGTCTAGTTTAAAAGAAACACTTCGTCTTGAAAGGGACACATCTCTCTTTTTTATGCTTGCATACATCAAAATTGACTCAAATGATTTTGCTGAAAGTTTCCACCGAGATGCAACGTTCACGCTAAGACATGGCAAGAAGGATCTGAACCCGAGAGAGGAAAGAACAACTGGAGTTTGAGGGTAAAAAGGCTCCCCCAGCACGGGGCTGTCTCCTAACCCTATTCTGCCCTCATTTTTACCTGCACAGCTCCAAGTGAACAGTGTCAGGATCTGGTCTGTCATCGTGCACAGGTTCGAGAGCCTAGGACCAAAGCAACTATGCGTTTGGGACGATRTAGCTTAGAGAAACACCACCAAAACTTGGAGTTACTAACAGCACATTTGGTCATTAAAAAAAAAGGGGGGGGGGGGGAAGAAAATTATGCTGCCCTTTGCTATTAAGCAGAAACTCCAATTGGGCCTCATCACTCCACTCAGAAGAAATTAAAAATGAAAAAGACCTATACTTTTAAAATGTTTATGTTCTTATTACATTTGTTATATACACCAGAATGCTAATCATAACAACTCCAAGCAACCCTGCAGAGAGTTAGCGCTCCTTGTTATATGTCTTTGTTAGGTAGGAGTGATAGGGGGAATAATAATATTCACAGCTTCCCTGCAGTCACGAAAATGTAAATATTTTTTTTAAAGTGCTTACAAGACAAACCTACAGTAAATTTGAAAAATGGGCCCCGCAATATTTAAACTAAATCCTCCTCTTTAACCTAACAAACGTAACCTTAAAACATGGCAGTTAAGTGATCCATTCATTTTATTTTAAAAACTCAAATTCTCTATTCATTTAAGAACCAGTGACCAGCTGACAAACAGAATGGGTAATGCGCTCTCTCTAGAAACGTTTTTCTGTGATTTAGTACGATTACAGAATAGGCTCTAAACATGTGCTCTGCTCAACTTTCAGCCAGTGCATAGAAAGCAGCAGATAAAGAAGTCTCAGGCTACCTCTCAGTCTCATCAAGATGGAGAAAACTGAAGTTCTATCAACCTTTTCTCCAATAAAAGATCATCCAGCCTTTCTAGATCATGAAGGCCAGGATCATAAACTCTAAATACTTTSCTGGAAACAATGTAAATGTGGAAAATAAGTCATTCACTACATCCAGAGAAAGCAGGACAAAAAGTAACAGTCTGCAGCAGAAGGAAAATCCAGGCTATAGACATTATTCAGCGGAAGAGCAATCGAGCAGATGAGCCTCCCAAATTGCKATATAAGAAAATAGTTCCTGCCTACCTGCAGTTCCCTCTGCAGCCCTGTAAGCCCRCATCTTCAGGGATCGTTTTAAGACTCTACAGAATGCTCTTCTTTCACCTTAGAGGTGATTCTTCCAGAGGAAAGAAAGTACTGTGTAAATGTAGAAGTTACCGTAAGAGAGAGCTGCCCACAACACTGCTGCTGTAGATCATCCAAGGCAGCTTATTTTATAATATAGCAATAATATAGCAACGATACGGACAGTGAAYGGTCAGCAAAAAGCCACAAAAACAACAACCCTCCCCCACCCTATTATTAAACTGCAAGGATAATTCTAGAGTTTKTTCAACATATCATAGATTTCTTCACATTAGCACATGTTGTATTTGAGTGCAAACTGCTGTATGAGATGACACGACTGCCGTATCTGTCACGATAAGCCAAGCACTGTCACCTTCAGCACCACCAGCTATGGCTTGTGTGTTTCACCGCTGAATTTACCAACAAAACTGCTCTCAGCTGTGTTCAAACATGATAACGTTTAACCATAAGCTAGCTTAAAGGTACTTGAAAATTCTAATAWGAGCAAAATGAAAAGTCCTCAGGAGACAGTAGGAGATGTGGAGGACTAAGCACAGGACGTACTCCTAAACTGAACCCAGGGCTTACCATCTTTCTACAGGCTTTGGTCTAGCTATTTTGGGTCCAAAAGTGTCCTTTAAAAACAGCCTGGAATATTTGGGAATGTGAAGATTCCCTTTTTACCCTCTGTCACAGAGAACAGAAAAGAAGGAATCTTTTATTCCCCAAAAAGCAAGGAAAGCCAATCTCAGCAGAGCATCCCAGGCAGATGAAAGCTCCACAGCCTAGCAGTAACTGCTGAAATGAAGATTCTACTCCATTAAAAAAAAAAAGGGGGGGGGGGGTGAGAGAGAACCTGTGTTTAGCTGCCCACGCTATCTTTTCTTCACTGGTACATAGCTTAGTTTTCCCATTTTCAACTTGTTCCTAAATTCACCTATGACTGATGGTACTGAGCATGCAAACACTGACAATGGCAACATGAACTACATGATGGTCCATCAGAAGACATGGATATCTTACCATTTGAGTGACTGAAACCAGGACTGACAAGAATAACCTGTCAGGAAAACAGAAAAAGAAAAAAAAAAAAAAAAAAAAGCACAAAACACTCGCCAGGAACAGTGGGGACATCTGACACAATCTACTGCCAAAGCACCAGGACTCCGTCCCAGGGCTGTACAGCAAGAACCAAAGCCTCAGAGGCTCCATTTCTGCTGTTTAGCAGGTTTGAATTTAGGGTTCCTCTCCTATAGTAAAACCAAATACTCAATGCTTTTAGGAAGCTAAAGTAAAATAAGATCTCATCTCTAAAAAAAAAAAAAGATTGGATCTACACTAGGGGCAGTTCCAAAATAATTTTTTAAATGATGAGGGCTGCCGTATATCAGGGTGCTGCATCAAGGCAAAGCTTCCGTTTTCCCATGCAAGAGAAGAGAGTAAAAATGGTTGCATTTTGGGGCTTCTATATTATCTGGGTTTTTCATCTTGGATGGTTCTATCTAAAGCTGTATTTTACAAATGCCCAGATGAAAAAGTTTTTAAAAAAAGAAAGAAAAAAAAAGAAAAAAATCCTCATATATACAAAGTGCAGGAACATGAATACAAGGTATTATTGTTACACAACGGCAGCAATGCATCACGGTGGTTCCCGCTCCTTTACTGCTTGATTCATAACATAATATTCCATGTGATTCCACATCCTTATCAATGAAATTCTGAATAAAATGTGTCAGAGGTTCTCTGCATCTCTTAAACTCAGGAATGCAGCTTTCCTAGTCACTAAGACTGAACAGCGAGAGCCTGCATTTGTCAAGCTAATTAAAGTGCAAGAAAAACCTCTTTTATAGCTGGCTCGCCAAGCTGATAGCATGTAAGTTATAACTTGTAGAAGGTATGATAAACTCTGTCCTTCAGAGCAAGAAATGCACTTCTAGCACAACTTACGGTAAACAGAAATCAAGGTAGAGCGGCTTRCACCCAGAGGCAGCTCCGTAATGGACTTGTTGAGTAGCGACGTTTCCTAGAACGTTTGGCACACGCTGAAGAATGATGCTGCTGCAGTTAAAGTAGATAAGGTTCAATACTAACACACGGAACAAAGTGTGGGGATTTGGACTGCATTAAGCCAGGATTTACAAACACGAACCTGAAATGTTTGACAGACACAGAAAGAAGAGCCAGGAGGAAAACCCTGCATATAAGTTCAGGGCAGGAACCTGGGCTCTAAACTTCATTTTAGCTCAGTTGTGCAGCATCACAGAGGGGAAACTCACTGAAACAACCACCTTTGGAGAAAACCACTCATCCCAAATCATCATTAAAAAAAAAAAAAAAAAAAGCGGTTAAGACGTCTATCCATGAGCAGATAAGACATCTCCATTAGGAGCCCGTATCGGCGCTCCACAGCGCTCGTCGCAAGCAGACGGAGCAGGCAAAGACGAGCAACTTCTTGGTCCTGAACGTTACGTTAAGAGTTCATAAAACAATCTTTTTCACTGCCTTAAGGAACAAAACAGAGATATAGTTAGAGCTATATAATTTCCTGCTAATACACATTCTGAGCTGAGGATAATGTGCAGCATCACCATTTTTCGGCAAATCCCACAAAAGGGCTCTTAATACCTTAGACCCATTTAATCAACATCTTATGCAGAGAGTGAATAGATAATTGAAATATAAGTACTGTCATCCATACCCCCTTTGGGAAAATGACACAGCAAGCATTATATCATTCCATTAGTCCACTCTTTGATGTAGGTTTTATTCTCATTAAACTGTGTTTTAGCCTCAAGGTTTCTCCCCCCACCTCTCCATGACGTGGTCAGGCCAGAAAAAGAAAAAAAAAAGAAAGAAAAAAGAAAACCTGCCGTTCAAAATGCCAAGGACTACATTTTTACAAATAATTGTAAAAGTCACAAATATAAAGCTCCCTTTTTAATTTCTTGTATACCAAATACAGGCAATTACAGCTTCTGGAAAACAGGGGAGGAAAAAAAAGGAAGCCCGAAGGGTGGTGGTGGGGAGAGAATGCATTTTCTTGTTTTCAAATAATAAAGGTTGCATACAAGCAGGATAAAAGCTGCTTGAAAAGGCTGTTGCGGTGGCGTCTGCTTTGAATTGTGCCCTGTTTAAACAAGAGGAAAGCCTCCCACTGCAAAAAGAAACATTTTTATCATGCAAAAGATCTCAGGACAGTCCCTTTAAAATGAGGTATTTTCTAAACTAAATATTGGAATGTTTCCCTGCAGGGAACGAGCATCTGATCTCTTAAAAATGATTATTTGGGAAGAACGGTAGATTTATGGAGTTTTTGTTTTATTTGCCTAAACCTAAATACAACGAAATCTATCTGAAATGACCACCCAAGGGACCAGACCAGTCAGCTAAGTAGACGCTGATCTTTAAATGGGAACCAAAGTCGTATTGAAGCCCTTGGGGAGATTTTAAACTTCTGGCTTAAAACACCAGATTGGCGAAATACTGACTGCAAGTTTCAGCATAAGCTCAGGACATGGATTTCCTCGCTTACATCAGGTAACTCCATTGACTTCTGTAGACATATTCTTGATTTACATTAGTGTTAGCCGGCAAAGAATTAAGCTAATTACACCAACTTATCAACAGCAGTTACAGGAGAAGATTTTTTTAATGCACTCATACTTTTTCATTTTTAAACTTGCAGTAGCTGTGAGGCTGGTACCAGCAACCATGTCTGGAGAGCTCGAATAAATACGGAAAGCCCGACACATGGCAGTTTTCTACCAGTTTTTGAATCTGCAAGTTATATTTTTTGCAATTGCTCATAAATATAAGCCAATCAGTGAGACAGATTATTAGTTTAGAGTCTCTTCTGGTTTGATGCTGCAGGAGTTTGGCTTATAATTTAACCTGACCAAAGTCAACCCTTCACTCACACATGCCTACAAGTAGGAAAAGCATGACACAGTTTTCATTAATCGCAGTAATAACTTACAGTGGCCACTGGAACTAGGAACTTCACATTTCATGCACATGCACTCCACGTGTTTTGCTAACCGAGGAGATTAATAGGATTCCAGGGAAAAGATTTTACAAACAACTTTAAGATTTCTTTCTTTGCAAACCTCCAAGGCATTAGCAGTGTTGTGATGACTTCTATCAAGTTAAGAGACTCAAACTTCTTAAATGCACACGGAACAGCAAGCTTGAGAGCGCATATATTCAGCATAATAAGAATGCAGTTATATTCCACAGCACATTATGCACATATTTGAAGGTTTTTAAGAATAAACAGACTGGATAAAGCCCTAATGATCTCATAGTTGCCCTTGCTTTGAGCAGAAGGTTGGACTGGCGATCTCCTGAGGTCCCTTCCAACCCTAATGATCTCCTGATGCCGCACAWGCAATGCTTCCTGGCCCTGCACACGGATTTGGTGCTAAACCTGCGGCAGACTGAGGGTGAGCGTTCCCAAAGACCCGGGCAGTGAGATCTGACACAGGTACTAGTGGCAAGCTGCAAAATCCCATGGGACCACAACTGAAAAGTGTCTGCATGGTTGCAAACAAGTCAGTTATTTAGAGAATGTTGTTTGATGAGCAAGATGGGAACAGCTCCCCCCACCACCACCACCTTTCTTTGATGGAAAGCTATTCCTTTACAACTATTAAGTTTTTATGAGTGCTTAGCACAGCAAATCCAGGAGCGCTGTAAGTTCATAAAAACAGCCGCTTTTTACCAAGAGCGTATTTAGTTCTGTGTAGAAGGGCGGTCGAGACCGTCGCTTTCGACAATATAATGGATCGGGACACTTGTCATCCGGGAGGCTAAACTAACTCAGCTGCTACTGCTAACACCAGAGATTTATTAAAATTAATCTGCGGGAAAATTAAATCCATTACTTTAGAAAGCAGGAGATAAATCATACGCAACAGGAAACTAGGAAAGGCTGCTACCATTTCGGTCAAATCGAACGTCATGCAAGCGCATCCAAATTTCACTTGTCAACGACAAAAAAACAACTCATAGCAGGCAAACCCGTATCAGCTGCTGCTAAAATGCAAAACACAATCAACGTTCCATGAGTTTAACGTGCAACCAAAGCACGAAGAGCATTTTAAGTTGTCTGTATTTCCAAACAAGACTGGAGGGGTCAGGGGAGGGGGGAGGACGTGTGGGCAGGCTGCGATGATGGATGGCGTTTAGCGGCATGCTGCGTTTGGTTCCCCTCTTGTTATTTTTGCAACAGGATGTCTCTGATTACTCTCTGAATAGAGAATAAGGACGGTTACGTCTCATTGCTCACAAGGAAATATTTTTTTCCTCGAGTCCTACAAATTAAATAGGACATTGTAAAGCAAGCAGTCAATGAGCTATCAGGTGCTATTTGTCACAATCTAGCAATAGTGTCAAGGCACCACTGGAAGCAGTTTTGGGGCTAGCAAAAAAGGGACACCTACTCTTTTCCTACACACAGCAGCTCTGTGGAGACCTTCTGCATCATTGCACGTATGGTTTGTCTGGTGTCAGGGCCAGACCAAAGGGTTTTACACACGGGCATACTGAGCCTCCAGACAGCTATTTCAGCCAAGAAAGTTGATCCAGTACGGACAGGACTTCACAAAGAATGCAAGAAGATTGTTTTCCCAAATCCCATCCTTCCAGAGATCTTTGCAGCACTGGCTCATGAAATTCCAAGCAGAGGGCACAAATTGAAACGCGTGGGAACAATTTCACAACAACTGCGTTTTGTAATGCGCTAATTCTGTGCATGGACCACCTAAAGCAAAGGTGCAGGCTCATCTAGGCACTGACCGGCTCTGTAATACCGCAGGCTCCTCACCGAGGGGCACAACTTTGATTCCAGCCCAAGTTCAAAGCATCAAAAAATTGTYTTCAACATGCAACAACCTCTTTGAAAAGGTCGCTGGTTGTAGGGCAGCTGCTCAGCGTGCAGAAGGTCACAAGAAAGCCATCAACTTATCTGGCAGCCACCATCAAAAATCTTTCCAAGGAGGTGCAGGAAGCAAAGACTACGGTGTTTCATGCTGCAAAGAGAATCTCAAGCTCTGAACTGAATYGTACAAAACCTGGTATGACCCTGCTCCCTACACTGTAACACACTTAGCTTTCTGTAATGAGACTTATGCCAAAAAAAAATCCCAAACAAACAAAAACAACAACAACAAAAGGAAAAAAAGAAAAATACAGGAAATATCARTATGTTTATGGAAAATGGAAATGAAGGTGAATCTTAAATGATGCCTGTTTTGCACCGCATATTACWGGTGTTACAACACAATTAAAAAAGCATCAGAGATTTCATTATATKAAGCAGCTCAAGAGGGGAAAATGTCAAACCTCAAATGTCAAACAAATTTGGGGCAAGAACTCTGCACACACCCCARATTTTCTGGATGCTTTCCCTGAGCCAAGATACCAGCCTCTTGCGTATCATTCCTCCTTCCCTGACTAGTTGGTTTTTGACTAGTTTTTAGCATAACCACTTAAGGGTTTTAATTAATCAGCAAGGAATGAAAGAGTTCAGAAAACACCAGGGAATATGTGGCAAAATATAACAAGGTTAGATCACTTGCACTGRATTATTCTCCTCTGGCACACCGCAGAAGAAATAACCCCAGTCAAGGTCTGCATGTTCAAAAGTCTATGGGGAATTAGGCCAGCATTATTCAAGGTAAGTGACACTTTAAAGAACTCTAAATTAGCTGTTGACAGTCAGGTGGATAGATTGATGAGCGATTACCCGAGGTCCCCAACATTACCATTCTGCGGTGAAAGCAAATACGAAAGGGGGAAGAAAAAGTAAGCAAACACATTAAATATGGTTTTGCCAATCTGCGATGTGTTCAGATGACAGCAAAGTTCATTTCAGGATGCTGGAAACTTATTAAAAAGTTTGCTTTCTCTAAATCAAAAGTTGTCCAAAAGTTTCCGAGTTCTATTTCGGACTCTAGAAACAGAGCAAGCAATGCTACTAGATGACAATAATAATAATAATAATAATAAAGCATCTCCCCAACACCTTTCTTCCTCAAAGCCTGGAGTGGAGGAAATCAAGGTTCCTTTTTCCAGTGCTAAAGAACTAAACAGGAGAGCAGAAGGGCAGCTCCCCTGAACCGCACAGTTAAAACAGACTTACTGTATGCGCAACAGATGTCCTCACGWCAGCGGTCCCTAAAATATGTTTTTAAGCAAAATTCACTGAACTCAGGAATCTGTAATTAGCACCACCTCAGAGAACAAATCGGAACAAGTTTATTGAAGTGCTCTATTTACAATGAGACCGAATTTACCCCCGGGGGTTCACTTTACTATTTTGTCTCAATTTTCTTGTAATTTCATCCATCACGTTTTTTTCAGTCCTCCAAAGGTGATGGATAAAACACAGAAATAAATAAGACCAACTGTTCACAGAAGCCTAAGGGAAAACATAATTTTGTTATAAATAATCCTTGGCATGAATCGTAGAAATGCAATACTAAAATTGTTTGTTGAATCATTTATGAATTGGGCCTTCAGTTTCAGTTTGCAARTAAGTTATAGTTTTTGTTGATGTTCTTTTTCATTTTGTTTTTTTAGCTGGAAACAAGCCTTTGAGAAACTGAACTGATATATAATCCGGAAATCAGAGCAAGTGAGAGGGAGTTTTGGGGGGCTTTTTTTTTTTTTTTTNTGGACAATTTCTTGGATTTACATACAGGATGATGAGAAAGTAATTAATGACAAAATTTAAAATTATGTTCTTAAGTGCCACCATTTTCCGTTTTCATTCCAGCTTTATAATAAACGCATAGAAAAGGCAAAGACAACATGATGCCTTACGAAACAGCCAAAAGAGAAGAATGATCGTCTCTTAAGTGATTTTTAACRGGACCTCTGTAGGACCATTTATAAAACTGTAAAGGAGATGAGTTCTAAATATTTTTCTTGGGAAATTAAAATGAATACATGTGATCTAATGGATAAATAGGACTAGCAGAAAGATTTACTAAATCATCTCGAATTTGCTCTGAAGATGTGAAACGCTGAAGCTTTACTGTTACAAACTAATGCAGAAGTCGAGTGGAATATAACCACTCACTACCATGCTGGGCACGTGGATTTGTTACCCATGCAGAAAYGCGGGACACGAGCTGTACTTTTGCTTTCCCGAGGAATTCAGTATTTTAGAGGACAACTGATAACGCACACTTCTCATATAACGGTCATAAACATCATGAAATACCAGAGCACAGACAGATGCATTTCTCTGAGAGCCTTTTTTTCTATAAATTGCTCTTTTCCCTCATCTGAAGCAGAAAGAAAAAGAGAGGGAAGCCTGGAAACACATGAAAGGAATATTAAGACTCATTTCTCATTAGCCAGAGGAGGTGTACAGAGCCTTACCTGATCTGTCCTCGCACCAGCGGTCTGTTTTTCGTCCTGTTCATATTGGAATCAAAGGGAACCTCAAAGAACTGCAACGAAAAAAAAGGGGGGGGGGAAGAATCAAAATGAAAGGCTGCCAGAAACGGTGCCATGTGCTGTCTGCATTTGCAGGTGCTTTTCTTCTCTATTTCTGAAGGTTCGGAAACACAACTAAAATGGCAAACTCCTTTTACTGAGCTTTGAGAGTCTCTGTTAATATTTTTGGCATTCCCTYAGAAAGGAAATCACCTGGAGGACAAAACTAGTTTGTCTAACTCCCCAAAAGTTAGTAGAGCTTGATTCCATATTCTGTTCTTGACATGTTTGACACAGCTTTTATACATATGCAGTGTGTGTGYAAATGTACATTTAGCTCTGCCCCCAGTTTTATATTAATATAAACAGACCTTGCAAATGTTGTGCTTCTGGTATTCAAAAGACTATATGCTACAAATGCTATAAATTTTTTCAAGATCATCTAACTTCTGAGAACCCATAACCCACCCAAAAAATCAATCAATTCTTGTAAAATGCTACTGAAACTGCTCTGAGCATCYAGCTCTAGCAGCAGGGAATGAACACACCATATGGTCTTATTTAATGTCACAACCCAATTTGACTTTAAACACTGCCTGTGGGAAAATTTAGGCAGCACTATCATCATGCTATGAATTCCTTTAGGCTTTTGCATTATCATTTCTTTTGCAGAATGTTCCTGGAAAAGCTGAATGCAGTTTTCCATACAGAAAACAGTAAAAACAGTTAGCTTTACATGTGCAAAATAATAATAAAAATAAAAAGCATCTAGAAAAAGCATTRTGTATTTATAGAATGGGTATTTTCTATTGAAGCTATATCTGAGGTTTTGGGGCAGGATCCAAATTATAGTGAATATGTAGGAAAAGCGGCATAACAAATCATAATTTCAAGTGATCAGACTGATAATACCTTGAGTATTGTTGAACGGCAGATAAGATTTATAAGGTGCCTATATGATAAAACTTACACGATTTCAGCAAGCTAATGTATCCTCTTACACAACAGAAGACAAATTTAAGAAACATCCTGATTTAGACAGTGCCACATTGCTGGCCTCACTACCTAATGGGGCTGCCATGCCCACTGCAAKGTAAAAATGATCGCTGAAATCCATGCAAAACCCCAATATCCATGGATTTTGCTTTTAATTTATACACTGCAAAATTCCAAGTATTTCATACATTTGTCTTTTCATCCACACAAAAATTATTGCCATGAATAAATAATGGGACTGTAATAAAYCTAAACACAAGCATTTCTGTACAAGCAGCACCAGAGGAATAAAATTCATTYGGGTTCAGAGCTACACAAATGCTACTAGACTACATGGCCTTCCTRAACAGGCAACAGCCACAGTGATGCAAGTCAGATCAAGCAGAGAAGAGCAGGGGAAAAGATGAACTGCTTGAAGACAGATTTGGGGAAAGGATCCAAAAAGTTCTTTGAGGAGATGAGCAGAGACACACTCTCCCAAACACAAAACATACAGAGATGAAGAGGCAGGGCATAGGGACATCAGGAGCAGAAGCAGTATATGGTAAACCAGAAAAGATTGCTGGGACAACCATAGCCTTTGCCCGTATAACCTTTTGGGGGTTAGAGAGAGAGAAAAGCACGASCAGCAAGTAAAGCATCCCATTAACGCATCCAAGGGGCAGCTGGAGGCCACCTAAATACACCCGAGCTAACTCAACACCATCCCCTTTGCGCGTGGCTGGGCACGCAGGGAGGCGGTCGGGAGGGTACCAGCCTTCTGCCAAGGCCCGCGCCGTTGTTGGTGTGATGAGAGCCGGTAACAGAGAGCCAGCTCTGGTGCGGCCACACACCTCTGCTTACACGCCTGACGCTGACGTTCATAACCTTTCTTTAACAACTCTAACCACAGTGTAGCTAGTCCCCAAGCACAGCTCCTCCGCATCTACCACCGACTAACATCCTGCTCCAACACCCACCCACCTCCTGCGTCACCTGGCTGTGGCCCTTGTTCCTACAGCCCGAGACACAGGCAGGGACAAGCTGGCTTTCAGCAGCAGGTGCCCTGAGCAGATGAGGGTGAACGACCCGGAGATGACGCTCTGCAAGGCATCAACAAGCTGATGAGCTTTAACTAAACAGTTGGCTACAGCAACGCCTGTACAAAGGTTTCCACCTTGCAGATCTAGGGAAGGAAAGGTCTTTCACAGCCATGCAGAGATCACAGACCCCAGCCCTGCTAACTCTTACTCTGAAGTAATTAGCGTTAAACAATTTGGGAACCTCTGCTGTTGCTCCGAAGTATTGCAGGCACAGACRGCATGGACGAGACACCCCCCGGCTCATCCTGCCTGACGGAGCCCACACCACCTACTATTTGCGGTGACATTTTTAACCGCGGAAGCCCACCTTGAGTTACTTACTCCCGACAGTTTTATCCATTCCCAGGAATCAGGCGGTAAGAAAACCCCACGTGTTTAAGGGAGGGAGTGCACGTGCGTGCATGTCCTAAGTTTTCTCCGTTTAAACAAAACTTGCTAACGYTATGCTCTAAAAGCCACAAATTCCGCAGCGGGAATCACCTTCACATTTTGCCGTGCTTAGGAAACTGTCCAAACTTGCTAAAGGAGTAAGAGCAAGGCAGGCGACGAGGAAAAGCGTAGACAAGATGCAGGGGGCAGCGGCGAGGGGAAGCCTGCGACGAGCTCACCGTCGCTGCCCACCGAAGCCAGGACCCTCGAAGCCGCGCTCCTTCGCCGCCGGCCAGCAGTTGCCAAACCCCCGGGAAAGGGGATGTCTCATCCCCCTCTGGTGGCTGGCCGACACAGATTAGCMGGCAATTCCCGGTTTTCTTTTCCTGCAGCTGAATATCGGGAGTCCCGAGTTTGTCTGCGACATGTCAGCAGACCAACACGGTCCAGCATGCAGGGATTTCCGCGCTTTGCCGGGTTGCTTCACGGGCTGCAGAGTTAAACACTCAAAAAACACAGACGCACRAGAATTAAAAATGTCAATGCAGTTTCTAATTACCAGCTCACGCACGATTTGCTACGATTTCTTGCTCGGGACCACACTGGGCGCTTCGCAGCAATCAGATGTTCTCCTCTTGGTAAACCTGCTGCAAAAAACTGCAAAAATTTCCTACCTATTTCCAGTTCCTACCCACTCTGAAAGTCTTCTGGCCTTACTAACTGTAGTGGAGAAGCCAAGTCTTCAGGCTGCTCAGCCAGCGCCCAGGGACACCTCATGGGAGCCAGAAAGGACTTCAGAAAGAGAAAGAGCTCTTTGATACGTCTCACTCTCCGTGACTGCAGTTTTCGACAGTCCCAGGCAAGGAAAGCAAAGCACGGACCGCGCGTGRGGCAGGAACCGCACGGGCAGTTCCCGTTTGGTTTTGTATCGGTACAACGCTGTCTTTTCAGCGCCGGGTGTTTTGCAGAGGCTCTTTGCAGCGTCGCGGTGAGTACCTACGCTCCGGAGAGAGCGAGCGCTCCGCTCGGGTCCGCCGCCACTGACTGCTTCCGACAGCTCAGCGTTTGCTAACGGTTCGTTTCACTGCTACGTTTCAGAGACAATTACGTTAAATGAAGAAAGAATTTCATTTGACATCAGAGCAATAGAGCAATCCAAGGGAAAACTCTACAGAGCTGAAATCCTTTTCTTCTCCTGAAAATATTTTGTCTATTCTTTTTTTTAAAAAAGACCCGATTTTGCTTTTTTTGTTTGTGAAAATCTGACTGCTGTGAGTTTGCTTCCAGTTTAAATTTGTGCATGTGAGGAGATTCTCAGTCTTAAATATTAAAGGTAGTCAGTGTGCAATGGATACTGTCAAAATGATGCGTAGGTTTTCAACCCAATGCATCTCAAATATAAAACAACTGAAACGAAGAACAGTTGGACACAACACCTTTGAAAGAATTGAAACTTATGCAATTGAATTTTTGGCATTACCTGGCAATACTAATCAGTGTATGAAATACTTGCATGTATTTACCACAATGTTGTTAACCCCCGAATATAATATGTATTTTGAACAGGAAACTTCTCCGCTGAGTTAAGCCGTCAAACAACGTCAGCCTCTGTATTATACAGACAGGGCTGCTAACGAAATTAAGATTACTGTATGACTGAAATCTGAACTTCTTTGCTTTTTTTTTTTTTTTTAATCCAAATGACAATCTGAATAATCTATTACTGTCAACTGTTTGCAATTAAATTACATATCTGATTGAACTGCAGTTAAGAAAAACCCTTTTATTTCCAATGCCCCAGACTCTTTCACTGCGCTGGTCGCAATTACATGTCAGCAAGATGCCATTTATCAAAACTTCTCACATTTTGTTCCCAGAWGTTCAGCAAAATTCTCTCCCCACTTGAAATTATTTTCCCCTGATATTCTAGAAAAAAAAAATGATAGAAATGTGCATCTCAAGTATCATTCCACAGGAATGAAAGAGTGAACTCAAACATATTATCTCGTGCCAGGCCAGCACAGTACCGCCTGTTTTAGCGAACAGTAAATTCAGTAAGATGAATCCTGGATAAATAAATATTTTAGTAGGTCCCAAGAGGCTTTTTTCTCAGGAAGTCTGAAGGCATCAGTTCAGCTTGACGAGGTAGAATATTATCTTCCCTAGACATTTGGGAAGCTAGCCATCAAAAGGACAGACAGAGGGTTAAATCCACGGCATCTGAAAGCCCCGAGTGTCAGAACTTGGCCAGGGCTTTCACAAGCCCCTACCCTAAAGTGTAATCTCTATGCGCTGACATTTAAAACATGACGTTGGGGAAAAAAATAAATCAGGTCAGCCAGTACTTTGTGGTTTACGTCTCTGGCAGCCTGATCAGACTCTCTGTGTAACTCTCATCTAGTTAACATACAGTAGTTATACCTTGAACATCTAACCATTCTTAGATTAACCGTCACATTACTGCTACAATCATCTTTTCTTCCCCTCAACTTCTTCGGCTCCRTTTCCTTTTTTATTGTTTCTTTGTTTCCTTTCTCCCAGCTTATCCCCTGGCAATGGCAGCTAAGCGTGAGCCCATCTAAGGGATCCGGGGTCCCAGAGTCGTTAGCTGCTGGGGAGGCAGCTCAGCTCACCCCTCCGTGCTCCCCCAGGCCGCGGGAGCATCCTTTGCCCTGAAAGGTGTGAAATCTTTCTGCCGGAGAAACTAGCCAAAAAACTGCAAGGCAAGGAAAAGCATCCAAAGCTGGGAGAAGGTGACAGAGAAAGTTTCTTCCCCCTCTTTTTTTTTTCAAAATTGCACCTATAAAATTGAGTATACTTCATAGTACATGTTCGTGTCCAAGGGGGTGCAGACGTAAGGCAGCTTACAGCAACAGGGCTTAGGCAATGTATTCCCAAAWAAAATAACTGCAGAAACAACATAARGGCATTCGGAACTAAACTCCTRACAGGTTTTCCCATCAAATTTTTTGTTATGCCAATTTGGGGGAGAAAAGGGGAGCTAGAAAACGGAAGAAGCGACGCATCCCTTAAAATAAAAGCGTTGTGTGCAGCAGACACAGAAGGCAGCTYGGCATTCAGGCTTCCTCCGACACACACGTACTTTACTGCAACACACACATATTAATAATTACATATAGACTAAGCCAAGATTCCCCAAACCTCATCTTGCAGATGCATGTAGCATTATGTTATGCTGGAAATTCAGAGACTCGCATTTATGGTCCACCTGCAGCGTGGGACACCCCCTCGTTCTGGCTGTATCATCACGGAGGACTTGCTTTCCAGTTAAATACAGACACCACCTATCAAGGTTTCACACGAAGCGGCCTGACTATTTGCGCTTAACGGGGCCAGCCCGAACGGATGGCAAGCCTTGAACATGGGCTGCGTTTGCCTCCCGTGATCATTTCCGCGGGAACGATTTTAGCTCCTGAATCGCGACAGTGCACTACCTCTGCTCCTGCCGATGCGGAAACGCAAGCAGAGCGCGCGCGGAGCAGCAGCACGTCACGCGGTTTATCGGAGAGATCACCCGCGCTTACRCTAATAAGTTTTCCTCGTATCCCACTTTGGATTTAGAAGGTAACAAAGACCAGCCTGGACCACGTCCAGGGCCAGCTCTAATCTGCGACACATGGTGGAAACAGCAGCAGGCTGAAATAGGCAACTGGTTTTCCAAGTATTGACATAACGTTTTACTCTAACGCTAAACACGTATTTACAACAGAACCAATAATCCCCTAAGTCTAAAGGCAGAACATAACCCCTGCTATTAAAAGACAATTTAATTCRGGGTGACTTGGAGATCTTCTCATTGCAAAAACGACTCCCGCAGGCCAGCAGAGCTCAGAGCGCTCTGCGGCAGCAGCCTCCTTGGAGGCAGTATCACCCCAGCCAACAACCCAAGCCACTTTTTTGGGCAAAAAAAGTTCAGCCTGATCCTCAGGAGTCAAAATTACGTGCTCTCRTGTTGCATCCCAGATCTGCAGGGTTTACAGCCTGCAAACCACTTACGGCTAAATTGCAATTAAAAAGCAGCAGATCAGGTTTCCGTGCAAGCAGGTGGGCTTAGAGTCATCCCACTTAACATTAGAGACTTAACCATGGTGCGTAAGCGAGGCGTGGTTCTGCCCTCGGCTCCCTGTGTATTTACCACCGAGAGATAACATCTGAACAGCCCCGAAGTGTCRAGGTGAGCAGAACTGTCCCATGGATGCCCTTCTTTCTCTCCAAAGTCTTAGGGCCCTGCACCAAACTCGGGAGGTGGAGAYGAGCTGGAGCGCCAAGGGAGAGCCAAGCTACGGAGCTGGCTATTGGCAACAGTCAAAGCCTCTGAGCTAAAGTCTCTCACTACAGACCCAAGCAAACATTTTTAACACAACATAAATAATTCCCTGTATAACGACTCCCGACTTTGACGTTTCACTGAATGTCTGAAGCTAGGGTGAAACCAGGACACACAGGACAGGCCTTGCATACGCTTGCTCTGCTTGARTAAGATGCTTTGGGGGTTTGGTCATTTCCCCTGTGCTATGGGAGCTCTGATCCTGCTGGGGTTGCTGGTCTTGGCCAAGAGCAAATAGTTAGTCAGAAATTTTATTGAAATACTTAAGTGGAGACCGCAGAGGCAGGTTGGCAGAGCGGAGTTTGGATACGYGGCCAATAATCTGCACCCTCCGTCAGGAAGAGCATTCCTATAGCTGGTCTATGGGGCTTCTCAATTGATCAAATTTGAGTACCAGCCCGTTCACAAAGTTTCTCAATTTTCTCATGTATTCAAAGGAAATTTGCCATAATGAAAACTGGAAACGCATCAGGCTACAAAGATACTTGTTCCTTCCTTGGCACGTTCTCTTCTTCTCTGTACRATCTACTAATTTCTACTCTTTGTGTTTTTGTAATTTATCTTGTATTGTGATAAAATAATACATAATCACATAAAAGTAAAAAAAGAAAAAGCATGTAATTTATGGTAAATAAGATCAAAGTCAAGATTATTATTATAGTTTTTCTTCTTGTTTCCTTTCAATCACTTTTATATGAAGACAACAAAGAATAATTAAAGTATATTACAAAGGTCTTTTTATTCAATTGTACACAGATGTGATTAAAAAAAAAAGGCAAAGGGAAGGATTTTCAAAAGCACTCATGGACTGATCTAACACTATTCTCACCAAAGTCAATGGCAGTTTGACTTCAATGAGAGCACGGACAGACCAATACTGAGTGATTCTGAAAATCCCACCCTAATTGTACAAACAAGAGAAGGCTTTAGAGATTGCTGGCTTGGAGATTGTATATTTGAGAATCATAAAGGGCACACAGCACCTGTTTGTCTTCAAGATATGAAAATAAAGCAAGGCAAATATTTTAAGGATTAGAAATGGCTTTTTTCTTTTTCTTTTTTCAAGGCAGTATCTGAAAACCCTCTGGCTCTGCAGTTCTCAGGCTAGCTATAGATCTGCTTTAATATTTTCCATTTCAAAGAAGATTCCAATTAAAAATGAGATTGATGCAAGCCTGAACAATGTTACTTACCAATAGAAAAGAGTAGCTAAACCCAAACCTGTCATGTCCCAGAAAACTGGAGAAAGACCTTGTAGGTAAAGCAGCTGCTGTGAGTTGAGTTCTCCTTTGTTTTTGTTTAAAAGCTCCCACTAAAACCACATTCTTCATATTATCCAGCGTTTAGAATCCCATTGCTATGCAGTGAAGAGAGGAAGAGGTTATTACTTAAAAAAGGTTGAGATCTGTCACTTCAGAAAGATATTTGAAGGATTGAGAATGCAAAAATTCAGTCTTCCATTAACCCTTCACCTGTCCTGTGAGATTAACAACGTGCAGCGCAGGCTCAGCTTTTACACATTCAAGAAAGGACGTTTTACTTTCTCCCTGACTGCTTATAACCACAGGACTTGCTAAGGATTCTCAGTGACATCCACCACCAAAAAAACTAAGACATACTTCCAAAAGGGCAAAATAAAGTACTCGGGTAGCCTGATCCAAAACATGTTTGCTAGACGGACCACCAAAACAAGTACAGGCATTAAACTCTTGCAGTGTGATGCATCACCRCTTTGGTCACACCATATCCTCTAGTGACAGCAGAAATGCCAGCACACGGAGTTTCAGAAGTGCATGACTACGTTAACACTTAAGAGTGTCGAAGTGACACATCACCACCACAAAGTCCTCCTTACCACTGCTCCATCTTTGAGGCCTGCTGTGATGATGAAGGATCAACGCCAACGCAAGCRGGACAGATGCGTCCTGAAAGTCAAAGCCAGTAACTCCTGATGACAGGTCATCGAGGTGCCCGGGTAAAAATAACGAGCTTGGGTATCTGTCCACATTGCAATAAGCAGGGCATTAAGGAAGTTAGGGAAAGACAATTAAGGACTACATTTGGTCTTTAGCTGCATGAGTAACTTGAAAGAAATAATGGGGCATTTGTACAAAACGATGTACTTCTACATGCAAAATTTCTCTCATATTTCTCTTAAAAAGAATGTCCAGCACCAGCACTCCCAGAAATGAAAACTCTTCCATTTCACTGCTCTAAAAGMACAAGATGTCTGAGACCTGAAACGGGGAAAATCACGTGAAGCTGATTCAGTAAGTATGAGGCAGGCTCCCAGGGAAACACCAGAAAGCCCAGCTCTTCCCACAGCAAAATACACTGTGTTAAGAAGAYGTTGTAACTAAAGTAACAACTGAAAACCACATCGTCCTTTTTAAACTGTTTAATCTTGAAAAGGGCTGACACCAGGAGCCACCTAAGCAGCATATTCCTGYGGCCTTAGAGAGCTCAGCTGCAGCTCCCTGTGAAATGTAAATCTGGTGGGGCAGRCAGACTCTTACCTGATGTAAACCACTTCTCGGAGAAGTCACAAGAGCTTTCACGGGAAGAAATTTCGCTTTCTGGCTAGCACCCAAAGACTTCTCATAATACGACATATTTACCACTGAGACCTTTACAATTAGTACACAACGAAGGTGTCCACAAGCAAATGCTCCATGCTTCAAGTCTTCTTCCAGGACCCACATGGCACTCTGGCTCGACCACCCACTCATTTGGGCTCCTTGAACCACAAGGAGCAACTTCCAGCACTGCAGAACCCATCGCATCAAACAGCTTGCCAATCCCTCACTTTGGACGTGGACTTCGCCACCGTTGCGCTCTTCCTCTTCACCTTGAGATGCAAAGTGCTGCAAYACATTTCATGGGGCAGGGGTGCACYCAGATTAGGTAAACACCTCGTYCCCTTCCCTGCTGCTGACGTAAGTAACTGCAGCCACAGAAAGACCTGATCTGGCCGAAAAAAAAATCTTTTGTATTTTCTCCTGGATCTTTTCTGCCTGAATCATTATCTGCTTCACTGCATCAGCTCATCCTGCACACAAGCACCGGAGAGGGAATGGTGAAGCTGTGATTTGGCTCCTTCCACATAAGGGACAACGCAGCTGAGCTGGTGCGCCCGGCTGGTGGGGACTGAGCAGAAACAGCAACGCAACAGCATGTCTCTCCATTTTKGGGCATAAACTGCCCTCAACATGCAGACTCCTACAAAGAAGGTAGCAAAACCACATTCATCTCTATACATTGTGTTTTCCTGGAATAATGAGGGAAATCGTAGCTTATACATACACAATTCAAACTTCCAACATTTGGACCTGGATCACCCCATAATCAGCTGCCTACGTACGCAGGATTTTAATGATGGCAGATGCAGAGGTACATGTTTTCCACTACTCAAACTATTTTATTCCAATATATTTTAGGAAAAACTATTAGAGTTGAAAAGAAAATAATACCACCTTTATGACTACCCAAATATACTCCGAATCATTTTGCAAAGCCATTTTCTCAAAGAGATTGCTTTGCATTAAATCATATTTGTCAGGAGGCCAGCATGCCATAAGTGCAATGTGTAATTTAGAAAACAAACAAAACTTCAAATAACCGTCTCTTTGCTGAAGATAGGAATTGCACAAGGTCAGTCTCTGGTTTAAGTTACTCTATGTCCTAAAATACATGAGGCCAGGTCCTCTGGACACCGTGCAGCTGCTTTGAGCAGTACTGCAGATAAAATCCGATACTGAAGATGGCTTAGACAAATTCCTGTGGTGGAATAAAGTTGTCACTTGGGAACTCTTGGGGAAGGATTTCTGCTGCTGAACACAAGTGCTGGAGTTAAGGAGGAAATCTGAAGTCCACCAGGAAACACAGCTCACCACATAGCAGTTCAGAGCAGGAGGAGGCAGGAGCTTCTCAAATGCCTGACTGAGACTCAAGATCCTTATTTCTACTAACCACARCACCCTACGCAGAGCAGCAGGCTCTCCTCCTTTTGGCTACAGACAGGTTACTTAGTTGCCCGCACGTTACCTACTAACTCAAAACACCTTTTCATTTCAGAGATTTAAAATGGATCAGTTTTGCTTAAGTTGTTGAAATCTGTGAAAAAAATAATTTGTCCTTCCATATTTGGCAAAAGAAAAATCTGCAGTTCTTTTTAGCCTAAATACCTCAAGCTCACCAACAGTTAAAAAAAAAAAGAAAGAAAAGAAAGAAAGAAAAGAAGAAAAGAAAAGAAGAGAGAGAGAGTGAGAGATCCAGTTTGGGAATGCTGTAATACAACCAGTAAAAAGCACAAGTGTAAATAAGGGTGTAAAACAGAACAAACATTTATTAGCAAGCCTCAGACAAACAGCATGGTCCTAGGACAGATATACCGCATTTAGCAGCRGCTCTAACCTCATAACATTAACAAAATTGTTCTACAAGATCTATTCCTTTAAAATATTTGAGAGTGGATTATCATTAAGGGTTCTGAGTCACATTTTTACATATGGCCTATGGAGGGAATCTACTGAACCTATAGTAGATAGTTTATGAGTTTCCCCTTTACAATAAAAATTCGTTCATTTTTTTTCCTGTCATTCAGATTTCTGGAAAAAAAGAGCAACAAATATGTGCAGGGGGGGGTCCATGATTCAAACTAAACAGTGGCAAGAGAACGTTCTCCTGGTGCTTTAGTCCACCAAGCAACTCCCGGTGCCAAGAAGAGCCTAATTTCTTGTATTCTGAAAAGCTTTAAATGTTGAAAGATGATATCAAAGGCACCTTTACGAGTGCAATATTGGAGCTTCATTTTGTGACACTGGTTTTACTTTTCAAAAYAGCTCGGCAATAAAGCAAATGAAGTCAAATAACTATCCTATCTGCAGAGAACTTAACAGAACGCTATCAATTTTATAATAATATATATGTATATTTCTTATGAATTTCACAGACCACAAGAGAAAGCTGCATCTCTGCTCTGGAATTTAATAAAATGGGTACAAAACCTCCAAAAAGTCTACAGCTAAAGCAATATGATGCAATTCTATGAACAGTGKTTTTCAACCAAAGGTCTGCAGTCTGCATGGAAAAGGTTTGTGAAARGTGATCAAGAAAAGCAAGTTATATATGCTGTATAGGCTACATATGCGACACAAATGCATTCTCTCCTCCTTTGGAAAATTATCGCAGCTCTGCTAATTCAAAGACATAGAAAAGTTCACAGAACTATAYACAGTTTCTACTCAAGTCTGAGTATTTCATCCAAACGAAATTAGCTTTTTTAAGGGCTCTCTCTTCACAGAGCCACGTTTTTATGCACAGTGTATAGACTTGCCATAGACAGTAACAAGATATCTAAGATATATTTAATCAATTAGCAACTGCAGGCAAAGTCTAGTAGCCATGTTGTTCTTTTCTTAAACCTAACGCACAAACTGGGACCATTAAATGAGGTTCAGCATCATTATGCTCCTCTTAGTCAAAGGCTGGACGAYGATCCTGCATACTCAGGAGTCAAGCTGTGAGGACATCTCAATCCAACGCAGAGGTCTCACCTTTCCCCCCCGCCTTCATTAAGGCTGAAAGTGAAGCACCAGTCTCGTAAAGCCTCGTTAGAAAGCACAAACATCCAAACCTGTTGTAGGGGTATCACATCATCCATCTTTCTAAAGCTGTCAAGAAATGTTTGTCATTCCAATACTGCTCGCATCTCCCAAATGCTAAGATAACATGCCCATCAATCTCAGCTGGAGTTAAAAGAGCAGTTGAAAAATAAATAGTTCTGAGTCATGTTGCTAAGAGGGATTCCACACACTATTAATTTTAGCTTGGAAACCAATTAAGACACCAAGTCAGCATTACTTCCCCCCACTTTTAAGGTATAATGACCTCCGCTTGTGTAAATTTATTTATTTTAATAACTGCGATCCTTTCAAATGCTTTAGAAGTTGAAACAACGGTAGTTTTGGTCCTGGCTTTTGGGAATAGGAAGAGTTTTTGCCAAAAGGAGGCCGAAGATATGAATGAGGTAACATGATTCTTTTTATTTTAGTGCATCATTCTTTTTTAAAAAACAACAAAAAAAAAAGTGAGAGAGACAGACACACAATAATAAAAAAAAAAATCTGGTCTAATAGGAATTGACAGGAAGAATAAACTGGTACTTTCCACTCAAAACCAATTAGTGCAGAACAACTTTCCTTCAAAAAGTTAACCTAAATGGAACAAAACTAAGTCAGATCACTTATATTTCCAGATTAAACTGTCCTGCATTTATTTGCTGATATTTTCAATTTTGCACTGCGAGGGCCCGGAGTAGTAAGTGAGCACCGATACGCAAACGGGGCCGGGACGCTCTTCTCCCCTTCCAGCCAGCCAGCTCTGCCTCCTGCTCGCAAGGGCCACCAGCAGCAGAATGTCCGTACAGCACGGCACCGCCGAGAAATCCCTCCGCAGCTGCCGTCCGCCCTTAATCATCGGATGGGAATGGGCAAAACTCTACAAAGCTTCTATGAAAACCTATTAAAAAAAAAAATCCCAAGAACTCACTGCTCACTGCCCCCTCAGAACGATGCAAGGCTACGGCCCGAATCTCAGAGTTCACGCAACAGATATCATCTGAAAATAGAAATGAACTTGCAAGATCTTTTTAATATTGACATGGAAATGCTGCTCTTGTTGGCTTTGTCTTCTGGGTGCCTCAAATGTCACATGTGTTTGCTAAGTGCTAGCCCAATATGAAGTTTTCTGAGCATCTATGGAAAAAAAAATGGAGAAGAAAAAAAAATGGAGAAGAAAAAAAAACCCTCTGGTCTCAATAGTCTAATTTCCCCTAGTGATACCTGAGTCTCTTGGGGAGATTATTTCAAACGCTTTGCTGTCTGTAGAGGCACAGGGATCTGACAGCTTTGACTTAAATGCTGCTTCATGGAAATTTTTGCTGTTGTTTTCATTTTCCAAGAAACTAAAACCAGAAGTATTAAAAGTCTTTTTGTGATAATGGAACTTTGTTGCAGGATCTAATCTTGGATCAAAAGTTGAGCACCTTTGCCCAGGGAAGTAGGAATGCATGTGTGAGAAGAAGAAAGATAGCAAGTCCAGCATCAGGGTCCTGCTGGTTAGAACAGCTCTTCATCGTCGGCAAGTATGAATTCAAGCCAAGAAGTTAATCTGCTTCTCTCAGAGCCCATGTCAGAATACCATTTCACACCCTCACTCCACCTTARCTAAGCACAGATATTAAGTAAAAAAGCAGCTATTGGGTACCCTCGGGAGGTCCTGATGTTCCACAGCATTCAAAGGCTGCTCCTGCCGAAACTGCAAGCTCTGGAGGACGTAGGAGCCTTTGCTGCTGTATCCAGAGAGAGCAGTGGGGGCATCTGTGCAAAATGCAGGAGGCATCTGGCAATACCAGCTATAATTACAGCACACCGTTAAAGGTACTGATAAAGAGCGTAGYTGCTGATATGATCCGTAGTTCCTTCAGCAAATCAGCGATTTTGGCAAAAGCGCTTCCTCTTTCATTACGAACAATCCATACTACAACTCTGCACCAATGCTGCAAAACATCACAGCTTTTGGTGACGTTACCGTACCAGCAGAACCCAGATCCGACCAAGCCCCATCTCAGCTTGAAAGGATCAAAATTTGTTAAATGAGTATTGCGGCTTATTGGGTCTGAAGGTATGCCTGTGCAAAGGAAACCCTTCATTAAATTCACACCTTCCATTTATTCACAGACTAAATCCCTCAGCTGAAGGGCATTAAACCATTCTGCGGGCAGACCCTCAGTTACAGGAGCTGCCAAGAATGCAAGATCAAACTGGAACTAAAACAGACGCCAAAACATTTCTATCACGAAAGAATTCTCTTGCAACATCTACTTTGGGACCAAATTTCCAACCCTTCACAGAGGAAGCGATGTGTGTATATATTTGAGAAACACTAACTTCTCAGTTCCCAAAATGAGTTTGCAACAAGAAGTTCTTATTCCAAAATAAAACAACCCATATAAGACATTGCTGAGGAAYAGCAATTCTGTCTTAAAATTCACCTCCTACTAAAACACGAATGAACTTCCCTAGGTAGCCAGGTCCTTAAATGTAAACCTCTATTGAATTACGCCTCAGTTCTTGTGCAGACAAGACCCAAGATGYACTTACATGATAATCATTAAATATGAAGCAGTGAAATGAWTTGCAGTGCTTAGCAATACTTCTTATGAAATAAGATTCACAGAGGAAGCATGAAATAAAACTRAAAAAGCAAGTGGTTACCAGGTCTGCATGTTGTACTGAACAAAAATGGATCGATTTGAAAACAGCCATTGAAAATTGTGAATAGATGGACAGAGGTACCTCACCAAAACTCCTACAGAAGCTGAATACTCAGCCCACCTACTTTATGCATGCAGTAGGAGTATTAAAATCAGAATGAAATCTAATTAAAGTCATTTAAACACCAAACATTATAAAAATAATTTGCAGAATTGTACTGTTTAATAAATATAATTTTCTGGTTAGCTCTACAGTTTAGCACTTGTTCAAACAAAATAATGGGGTAAAGAGTTCAGGTAGAACACACAGTTTCATTATTTAGAAACAGAAATAAAAACAAGTTTACCAAGCAATCATCTGTTCACGGCTGCAGAAACGACAAGGGCAAAATATTGTGTTCCCAGAAGAAAAAAAAACAGAACAGCACAACTGCAATCAGAAAAAACAATCTTTGAATGTGCCTAGTTTCCACCAAAATGCAGTAAGGCACCAAATTCCTTTAAGCAGTTTGGCTATTTCTATCCAARCACACACTCATACCGTATTTTCTATACTAAAACACAAGACAGGTTTGGAGGATTGCTCATATGGCTTATAAGCACTTCATTTACCCGCAAGCACACGCATTTACTGTGTAAATATTTATAGTTTGGCAGTTCATTCTCCGAATCTGCATGGGTTTTCTCTGTCGGGCTCAGCCAGTGATATTTCCTCTAAATTTCCGCATCTCCAGATGCTTTGCTCACACACGAGTGATGGGGAACAGTTGTGCCTATTAGCAGACAAGCTGCTGACAACTAAGCGGAGCTTCTAAAAGCTGGCAGAGAGATAATCTGGCACCAGGATCTGATAAATTAAAAGAGAAGAGGCATGGTGGCCTACCAGCACAGAAAAGACAGAAGAAAAATCTAATTCAAGCCCTGCCTTTTCCTTCGGGTGTTTCTCATCTCAGTCTAGAGTGCTCTGGTCCAAACAAGGCAAAAAAATGGACTTACTTAACCATTCTGCTGTCCGGCACCAGTCATTTTTTAACGCAGATAGCCACCTTAGGTAAAGGTATCTCTGGATCGCCACCTCTTAAATGATGGAGCTCTGAGTCTCTTAAAGGAATCAACTACAAATACATTTTTATGATGTTTTTCTCATTCGTTTAAAATATGATAAAGATGACCACAAAAAAAAAATCGGTTATTTTATTTTGCTGCGTTCTCCTGCCTTCCCTCCCTCTAAAAATAATCATCTTCAGTTTTACAGAAAATACTATATTGGGGGATGGAAAAGAAAAAAAAATGAATCTGGGAGCGCCGGAGAGTTTCAAAGCAAGCTTTCACGCCTTCTCCAAAGCCCTCTGAACACTGACCGCTGGGATTCTCGTTACCCTTAAACGTCGCCATGAAAGAGTATCAGCAGAACAGGTCAAAACAAATATTCAACCAGCCAGACTGGTAACCTATTTCCATGCAAACAGCTCAGTTTTCCAACTCTTTTCTTGTCAGAGGTCTCTTGAGGAAGCGGATCAGCAAAAATGCCCCAGCGCTGAAGACTTGACTTCATCACCGGATAAAATAATCTACTACTCCTCAAGGCAAAGAACTAAAATACTCATCAAAAATATACATCCTCACTTACATTCCTACACTCCTCCTCAGACACTCAGTTTTGGCCACTGTCGACAGAGAGGATTTCTTCATTTTGGCCCAGAATGACTTTTCTAATGCACCTCCCTCTCCTTGCTGCTGCCCTCCCACTCACTCCTTAATTAAAGGAGGTACTAAGAGAAACCACGGCGTGAGGCAGCAGACTCTCAGCAATTAATTTAGTGCTTACTTCCAGTCTATGAACTTTTGTACAATAGATAAAAATTAAAATTATTTCAGTTTAACAATAAAGAAGAGAAAAGCACAGAGGAGACATAGTCTTCCCTTTTGAAGCAATGCCAGGGAATAGAGATGGCTTAAAGAATGCAATAAATCTAAAAAAAAACCCTTTTCTACAAAGCAATACGTCAAACAGAAATGATGCTTAAGCAGAATTATCAGAGTTCAAAGACTTGCTCGAATTGCCACCGTCAGCCCTGCGGTCTGGGCTGGAGCCCTGCCTTCCCCCCAGCCCCCGAGGCAAGCCGCCTCCGTGGCCAGGTCCATCCCAACCCCTTCTCCGTSAGCTACCCAAATAGGCATTTATCAKCYGAAAAAAGGGAACGTGCAAACACTGATTTTTAGGTAAGAGTTTCTCCCTTCATAAAAACTTTTGGTCCAGAAGCTCCTAGATTATCCCACCCTGGCCAGACAAGTGCCAAGCAGCCTTGACGTCTAGACCAAGGGAAAAGACTGGCAGGTCTGCTGCCGTGCTGACCACGCTCGACGCCTGCTAATCGTCCAGTGGATGCTTTCGTAATTAAATATCAAGCAACAYGAGGCACTTCAATGTTTACATCACCCCCTGCCTATAAAACCAATATAAAAATTTTGCACTGAGAAAAGCAAAGTATTAAAAACCCATCCTGTGGCTGCAAGGCCAACCCATCAAACCGGGATGAGAAATCTCAATTTTAGTGCCAACAGCATCTCTTGGGAACACCTCTGTATCACCAAAAATTGGCAAAGCTGAATGCCAATTACATTATGCTTGTAACTAATGTAGACAAAGTGGAACGAGTAATAAAATCAACAAAAATACAACTTTCACTTTGATTAGTGATCACAAACTAATAGGCTTCAATTACAGTTTAAAATTAGGTGGTGCTATCAGTCTCTCAGTTATGTAAGTAATAACCATTAGGCCTGCAAAGAGAAACAGCGGGGCTACCTATAAAAAAGGCTTTCTACCTGATATTTGCTAGAGTTTGAGGTTTCTAGAATTTAGTAACTGCGTTTGCTTGGGGAAAAAATGGAAAAAAAAWTTTTTTTTGAATAGTGTGTATCCTGTAACAGGAGCCACAGCCTCACAAGAAAGGGCCCCAAGGGCGGATACTCCAATTGCTCAGATTTTTATAGAGTTAACAGACTTGCTGTGGTTGGATCCATCAGCTCTGTGGAGCAAAGAAAGGCTTCAGATGGTTCAAAAAGCTCTAAGTAATGCAAATAGATTGTGTCTGAAATTCAGACRTATTTTGCTTTGCAAAGCGCAAGATTTTTTTTATTATTATTGTTGTCAGAAAAGTAAACAGAGAAATAAACAGTCTATTAAACATCATTCATACTTTCTCGGCAGTTTCATCAAAATACAGGGACGCAAGCCAGGCTTTGGCAGGGATTTTTCATTTTAAACAATCTCGAAGGAGCCACTGAACGGTCTCAGCGAGCAGAGCTGGCGGGGCCGAGCCCTCGCCGGTGCTCCGGCATCCGTGCCGCACGAAAGGGCTCACCGCTTCCTGAACTGCTAAAGCTTTTACGACGCCTTTCCCCTAATTTGCAGTTTAACTTTACTCCTAGCTAATTCGTACCCATTTGTTCTGCCAGCATTTGTTCATCGGTTTTAAAGAGCTCCTTTTCCTCGCCGAGGCATGCCCCCTCGGGATATTTATAGAGCAATCGTATCCACGGCAGCTTTGGCTCCGCCAGGCTGGGCCAGCCAAGCTCTTTTAGACACCTCTGCATCCCTCCAACATCCCAGCAAGGCCTTTTCGGCACCTGTTCCTGCTTGAATTCATTTTTCTTGCATACGGGAGAGGCCACAAATGCACACGGATTTCCAGCGGAGGATCTGCTAACAGCATTAGTAGTCCCTTACCTTGGTGGCAATGCCTCGCTGGAGAGAGTCAGCGTTGCGTTTGCCTTCTTCCCACCAGCGCACAGTCATGCCCTGATTAAGAAAACTTTTTTCTTTTTCCTTCCTTCAGTATTTTCTGCCTAAGAAGCTTTCAGGCTTGATCCAACAATAGATAATACTCTGAACTAGAAAGCAAAAAAACTTGGCTATTAATCCAGGGCAGGTATTTCAAGTCCACTGCTTGATCCAGAAGAGAACACTTCATGTTTCTGTGTTCCCTTTTCCATTCCCACCCTTGCCCCTCTGACCCATTTAAATCYATAAACTTACTTAGGACAAGAATCATCCCTTAGTCTAAGTTAACCCAGAGCCTCACAAGAATCCTGTTCACTACTGCAAAAATCTTCATGCCTCCCAGATTGGAAAATTTTAATATTAAACAGTCTCATCCTCCAATCCTATTACTGGTTTTCCATCATTTGGAAAGACACCTATATAAATGCTTATGTGTACTTGTAAGTGTAAGATGCAGTTGTATACTATAATTACAATAATAAATATATATTTTTATACACATATTATATATACATTTAGACTAATAAAAAGCTGCTRTTGGCATACTGAATCAAGGCAGAATCTAAATTTTTTTAGATTTTTTTCTAAAATCTTTTTTTCCTGAAAACTTGCAGGTTTGCCTTTCATTTTCTGAAGGTTATCACAAACGTTCACTACTGAACCAGCTCAGTGGAGATTGCAACGGATGCAGAACTTATTGAAAATGAGAAGAAAGGTTAGATTTGAGGAGAAATAAGTTCAGCAGACAACTTACAGGGCATGCTGGAAAAAGGGCATAAGGAAACCACTGCTCCGGATAGCGTCGGTTAGAACTACGCTGTCCTCGTAGCATGCCACTCATGACAAAAATGAAGTTGTGAACAGAAGATGCATTTATTTTTTCTGAACTGCAATAATTGAAATGAATTCAAAGGAATTTGCCAAATCCATTTCAGAACTATTTAAAAAAGCTGCTGAGTGGCAATAGCCAGCCAGGCAGCGTGGTGCTTTGCAAGTTTTCCTGTGGGCTCCRGCGCTAGTGCCCCAAGATGAGCCCTAGGTCAGGGAAAACCCGTCCTGCTCACAGCAAAGCCTAGAGCTACGGAGAAGGAGCTCCCGACAGCACATTAAATGCAAGCATGTGCTAAAATATTTTTCATCTTATTGTCAGAGTAAAAATATAGCCTGTGCGATACCCATGTACCATTAAACTGCTTCCAGTGCAACAGCAGATTCAATGGGATATGCTGGAGGAGCGGCCGAATTAATTCGGGTGAGACTAGAGAAAAGCCTCAGTAGCTCTTCACCAGCTCCTGCAGTCCCAAYACCAGGTATTTCTTTTATTTTTAGTTTTCAGCCTGACTCCATCAGGTGCCTTTTTAGAGGCAAAGCAAAGCTTTCAGGACAGTATTCGGAGTCTGAGAAGAGGCTGGRAAGAAACTGCAAGGTGGAAAGTTGACTGCGGCTAAGGAAGTGGCCGGTTCTGGTCCTTCCACCTGTCACGGTAGGAAAACGTAGATTATACGATCCTCTCATCCCCATGCCCCAGCGTACACCTCTGTGAAAGCCCCTTTGCAGTTTGGATTGTGCTTTGCACGGACAAAGAGCTCTGCCTCGAGATGCATTTGCATGCAAGATTTGCTAAAAAAAGCAATCCAGCTGCCCAGTGTTGGTCTCGACGGCTCATCTCTCCCGGGGGTCTGTAAGCAAAGTCGCCTTCGTTTGCGGCTATTAATTTAAACGTCTGTCCGAAAGAAAAGCTTTGCAAGGAAAACAAAACCCATAGATTTTCTGTTGTGGAAACAGCTCCAGCAAAGTCGACAGACACATCTATGGCCCAGGCCAAGCAAAGCAACCAAGAGCTTTGCCAGCCTATTTACGGGTAAGAGTTATGAATTAATTACGCTGGAAAAGATAGTTTAGTGGTTTGCGCATCCGCTTCAAAATAACTAGACTTGCTGGGAACTGAACAGCTGAACCCCAGCAGGGTCAGCTTAAGCCTTATCATCCCACAGAGGTAGGTAAATTGAGTTCCCAGAGGATTTCCTGCCTATGGATCTTTGGGGGAACTATTTAAAAAYCTAATTGCATCAGGGAATGTTAAAGGATCGTGCAACAATTTTCTCCTCAAAACATGCTCTGCTGTGCAATGTATAGCCCCCTTCCCCTGTGCGTGAGACAGCAGTATTTGTACACAGGGACACACACGAATGCACAACTACTTCCACAAAATTAACTCATCTACCCAAATATGTACCTATGCTTCTTTACCAGTAAAATATATGAATATTCATGTTTTGGATAATATATATATTTTACTTGCAAAACACAGCAGGCAGCTTCTCCTGTCTACTCTTTATACTAAGCAAAAATCAAAGGTTTCTTCTAAACTGGGGCTTTCTGACCGATATATGACTGTTACATTAGCTGCTACTCAGAATTTCATCCTTCTTTCCTCAAGGCACATTAAAAATAATTTCCTTAAAGCATCAGTAATATTCACCATGGAACTTTTCATAGTTGTCTTTTTCTTTTTTTTTTTTCATTCCTCATTTTATAGAAGATTACCTAAGAGGTTATTATTAGCAATAATTAGCCTCACGTAGTACTCAGTATTTTCCAGACCCAGGCACAAACAGCAGCCAAGCATTTGCCAACAGAAAGCCACATGCTATTCCCATTGCGTGGGAAACAAATTACAGAATTTGCACAGTTGGCGTCCTTAGAACTGAACTGGGAAGCTTATACAAGCCGGAGCATGTAGATGGTGCACTGGGGATACTTTTCAGTAGACCACTAATTATTCAGAGACTTTCAGACTAATTCAAAAATACGGAAGATTCCTTTTCTGGACTCTTTTACAGGTAGATTTTACTACGAAGCAAGACAAGCTTAAAAAAACCACTCAGGGGAAAAAAGACTAATAAAGAAAATTACATAAAGAAAAAAGATCACTTGTAAAACCGTCATAATGAAGAATGACTTCTGTACTCCAGGCTGAGAATTCAGCTGATGTAAATCTATCCTAATGCCATTTAATTGAGTTATATAGATGCAAACCGCAAAAGAATCCGCTCCCGAGCCTACCAGGCAAACGAGCTCTGCTCCGATTCTTTGCCGACTGCTGGTCTCTACAAATACACAATAAACACGCGAGTAGCCGCTCCGCGTGCAGGGATGAAGGAATTTCATCCTTTCGGATAAAGGAACACCACGTATTCTTAAAGAATTTGGGAATTTGTTATGCCGTGCTCAGAGCAGACGACACATCTTTGCGGCACGGGGTCGTTCTAACGTTCATCTATCATAACGCTGCCAGTAAGCGATAGCTTAAGCAATATTTTTTCGACGGAAGCAAAACCTCTGACATTTTGTCACTTTGAATCGCTCCCCAGAAGCTGAATTTCAGCGTACAGCCCAGCCAGAGACCGAGCAGTTGAAGAATAAGGGAAAAAAAAGAATAATAATAATTAAAGCGTGCACCAAAGGGATTTCCACGGCAGAAGAATGATAACGCTAGACAAAAATAAAAGGATATACCGTACGTCGAGTAATAAGACTGGCAAACCCATAGTAAGGTCCGAATAGGGCCGCTGGGCCCTAGAAAGGCGCGCTGGCGGCCGGCGCGATCGGGGGGACGCCGGGCACACGAGAAAGCCGAGCGCCCGCAGGCGAAGATCTCGGCTGCGCTCTTCCTCCCCGGGAACGGTGGCTTCTGCTCAGAAAAGCCTACACTGGCTTTAGCAAAGTCTCCGACCCCGGAGGAAGACCACGATGGAAGATCTTCATCYCTGCAGCTCCGGGCAGCATAGCACACGTGGGGGAGACGGGGCGACCTTGGCACCACCAAGTGCCAAAATTACCACAGCAGGCAGCCGTTTCCTACTTGGAGAAAAGATACACCCAATATTCAGACCAACTTTAAAAAGCCCACAAAGTTTTCACGGAAACCGGGCTTCACCTGAACCATCCAGTTCATTGAAAACCCTAGGAATTTAGTAAGGTGATATAAAATTTTCTGGTTTCCCAGCAGACGGGGAAGGCGAAGGGAAAAACTCAACTGAGCATTTCAAAGGGGGTAAAGTTTGCATTTACATTTCATTTTTACACACTGCGAGAGCCTCAAGCAAACCGTAGCAGGTTTTCCTCTGCCACTCAAGAATTAAAGCAAAGACAGATCTGAAATTAGGGCCCTGGCTTTCACATGCAAGGTTCCCGATATTTTGCTTCCAAAAATACGCTCAAGTTCTACTCAAACGTACTCGCAAAAGCTGCTTTTACGTATGCATATCTTGTAGTATAAATAGCTATACGCTACTATATGGTGAAGATAATAAAAAGCAACAGACTWAAGCCTCAGCATGGTTTTAAGAAGTCTAATTTGTACACCACAGTAGTTCGGACAAGGGTGTAGAAACTGCTGAAGATTGATTTTCTTCAGTTTCCGTAAGCGTGGAAACTAGGATTTTTCTAAGCAAATTAAGCCCCAAAATGTAATTAAATCCATAAAAGCTATGAGGAAACTGAGTCTGTACCACATACTAACACTTAACAAATTTATAAACAGTGGAAAAAAAATTGCAGGAAAAAACATTAAATTACATTGACTAGTACAGGATAGAAAATGAATTTTTGAGGAAGTTATGCTTAAATTTACAATTTACCTTTCTGTGAAATCTCATTTCTTTGAAAAAAAACATACGTAATATTATGTTGATTTTCTTTTRATTAAAGAAGAAAAAATCCTACATTCTGAAATGGAATTCTAAAATAGTCACACATGCACTCAAGTGATCTCAGTTTCAGGGATAATATATTTTTGTATTCAATCTTTTAAATTACCTTTAAAGATATTTTAAAGGCCAGAGGTTTCTTTTGCACTTTTTTTTCCTAAAATGTTTCATCTAAGATATTCAAGACTGCATAATTTTATTGATCTCATGAGGTTTTCAAGAGATGACACTTCATTCCCAGAGGTAATCTCAAAGTTGAACATCAACATTTATATTACTTTGCCTCATATTTTTTCCCATCTTCCTTTTTTCTCTTTCTCATTTTGAAAGACTTTATCAAATGCAAAGACTGTATGATCTTAAACACTATGAATCTTCATAGGATTGCTACAATATTTGCTAATTGTGTCCAGAAGCTAAGTAACGTATGGGATTCCACTATATTCTACATTCCACATATTTCTAGTGTATTAACTGCAGAAAGTACATAGAGGCAAATTTTACACCTGCAAAATCACCGTTATTTGGTTCAAATGCTGAAGATTAACTTAATGCAAAGTGCTGCACATATGTTATTAAAGATGATGATAAAATACAACTGTTAGTGTGCTCCTCAGATTCCTGTTTTTCAACTGCAGTGAAAAAATCCTTACAAGTTTGCAATATCAGAGGAGAAATYTCTCATAAATGAGATTTCTTAATGCATCTCCTGGCTTTTTTTATTTATTTTTTTTTATTTTTATTTTTATTCTGGTAAGTTTTTAAGGATCCTGTGGTCAGCCTTCTCCTACATGCTATTTGCAAAAGAGCAAGTCACCGGAAACACAGATTTTAGGGTAAAAAAGGGGAAAAATCTCTAAATCAAGCCCCCTCCCGGCATTCCCCAAAACGAAAGGCACGTGAAAACGGAAAGAGAAGGCGGCCGGTTGGGAAACGGTAGTTACAGAGTGCATGGCGAGAACAGGCAAACGGTTATCTGATGGCTTCAGGAAAAGGAAAGTGTAGGAGGAGGAAATAACGTTAGTTACCCTGCAAGTACCKTTAGCAAGCGGAGCAGGAGTGAC
>NW_028185461.1:1317573-1375432 GCF_003343005.1 Rhea americana
AAAAAAAAAAAAAAAAAAAAAAAAAAAAAAAAAAAAAACAGGAAAGGAAAAAAAAGAGAAAAAGAAAAAGCAGCATTTCCATCACTAAATAAAGAACAGTGCTGAAATCCTACCGGCGACAGAACGTGCAATCAGGTGTTCACCAGAGTCCGTACCGACGCTGATTTACAGCGACGGTTTTAGGGGGCAAAGAGATTTTTCTCTGTAAACACAGAGAGATGGATTTAATTTCGTAGCCTTTAAAATCAACATGTAGTTTGGGATAAATTTGCTAATCCTGCAATGAATTTTATCATTTGGGAGCTCTTGGCCAGCACTTTGTGGTTTCCTTAATATTTCTAGGAGTCAAGGGAAAAGGATGAATGAAGTTTTTCATTTACAGGACGTGGATTCATTTTAAAGCATGGTTTCAAACTGAAAAGCAATTAGTTTATCACAAAGTAAAACCTGAAACCCACCAAAATACATCTGAGAACAGCAGCAGCTTCAACTTTAAGAAASTTTCTTTTCGGAAGCTAGGCAACAGCTATAGACTGCCAACGGAATGCTAGGGAATAAAAAAAATTGCTCTTACATAAAAGAATTCAAAGCTAAAGGAGTCAATTAAAAATCACTACAGCTAACKTTTGGGTTTGGATTTATGCAGACAACACTATTAAAAAAAAAGAAAAGAAAGAAAAARRAARRAAAAAAAAMCACACAAGTCTGCTCCACATAGTACCTTCCTGGTATAATTCCCTCCATACAATTGTCAGAGTAAAATAAAAAAYATATAGATAGAATAAGTTATTTATCACACCACAGAACATATGAAATGTTAAGTGCTGGATGTTAACAGGAACACTAGATTTTTCACTTATTTTTTTTGAAAAACGTTGCAAGTTGCTGACAGAGAAGAAAAAAAAAAAAAAAAAAAAAAAAAAAGAGGAAAGAATCTCCAGCATTTTACATATAGCTTAAAAAAAATAAATTGTTCATATATGCATATACTTTAATGCACAGAAAATAAACCATAATTTAGAGTGATTTATTTACAATTCTAATTAAATTACACTGCAATATAGAATTTCAAGATATTGATTTAACTCATCTAAAGCTACATGATGGACGATTCAACTGCAGGAAACAAAACCTCCAACCTTGATCTACAGAGGCTTTATACATTGTAAAGACCCAAGTCTTGCAATTAAATTTTGCTCCCAGGGTTTGGGTTTTTTTTTTTTTTTAATCACTCTTTAGAAGAGACATTTGTTTTAATTTTTCCATAGTAGAATAATTTTGTGTATATTTTGATGCCTTTTCTTAGTGGAACTGTACTGTTTTTTTTCAAGATACTAAAGGRAGAACAGGAAACAGAGAGAAAGGGAAGAGCAATACTGAAGCAACTCCCCGGGCTGTTTTGCCCTGAGACAGGTAAATTAGAATTTTAAGAAAGTTTTCCATCAGAAGTAACTAACTGAAATCATTTAGCACTAGGCATATTTAGAAGTTAGGTTAAGCTTTTTATTTTCTAGCTCCTTATACAAGTTTTGGCTCTCAAATTTGGCAAAAATGAACTGTGGCATTTTGTGAACACCTGGAAAAMGTAAACAAATGGTAGGAAAACCTCACTGGAAAAAACAGTCACCATGTTAAGAGGACGCAAAACCCACTAAGCTGCCCGAGCTGCATCTCGGAGACTCACTGCTTTTGTGGCTGTGCCTTGCGTGCACCAACGTGTTCAGCGCTCTGCTAACTTGCAGCCCTGAAATTAAGGCAGGCACTTACGCAAGCGGGAGATTCCCATCAAAATTTTAACATACACCTCTTTTTGCACACCGCATCCAGYGTGACGGCTACCAAGCATTTAAAGCACGGTCTTAAAACACGAGGCGGCGCATCAAAAAAATAATAATAATTTTTCCATCTACGAAATTGCTGCGTTTCCATAAAATCTCCTGCTGCGTTGCCTTCGCGTTACACAAAGCTGGCTTGCAAAACGTTAATGCAGCCCTTCCAGATATCAATCAGTGCTACTGCAGAGGGGCTCACCTCTCCCCTGCGTAGGCAACGCTTAAGGGCTACAAATTTTATTGATTTTTCTCCCCCCTGTCCCGTTACCTCGATTCCCTTCAGCCACCCCACTGCCTAGAAAACACTTTTTGCAGCTTGCCCGCCTCACTTAACCTTCGCCAGGCGTACGGACTGGTGAGACAACGTAAGGCTGCGCTTTGCAGAAATTCATGCAGAAATTCAAAAATTAATTTATTCCCATAAACGAGTGAAAATAAAGGAGGAGCAGCAGGCATGGTGGCCGGCAGCGGTGGATCCCTCTGCAAAGGGCCGGACCTTCGCTGCCCTCTCCAATGCAATTGTAGCMACGTCTTGCAACATTTGGTTTGGAAGCCGAACAGCAAACCTAAAAGCTTATTATCCAAACAGAGGTAAAAAGCAGGCTTAAGTCACGCTAATACAGGGCTGAAAACACCGTGGGCATTAGCAAACAAGAGCTTATACCCCATCCCTAATGCTTTCGAGCCCAAATGTGGTTAAGGGCAATTTTATTTTTATTTTATTTTATTTTTTTACTAATATCTCCAATCCTAACTGGAGACAATTCTTCCAAGAGTCTTGTGCTGGAGATAACTGAAAGCATCGTTTCACCTCTCCCTAGMTACAGCCAAAAGAGAGGAGCAGCTTGATTTCACCCAAAAGCCTGAAGTCAAATCAGTCAAGAGCGACCGAARAAGCTTTAAAAGTCACTGCTGCGTTTTGCCTAATCAGGGCTGCGTTTGTGAAAAGCAAGGTGGCAAAAGCATCAGCAGGCAAAGTTATTTCAACAACTAGATCAAGGTCAATGCTTGTGGCTACAATTATTGGGTTTTTTTTAAACCAAACTTATTACATGCTTTTCCAGTCCAAGAAAGCACGGAGATGTAAAAAGTATTAAAAGTCGTTTGAAAGAGATTAATGGAAGTTTAAGGAAAATGGAGAAAGGTGACAGCAGAGGGAAAGCTTTCCCTTCCTCTAATTCACATTCATTAAATATATATGCATATATTTGAAAGACATTATACATGGCAAAATGCACTTATAGAGCACCCGCTGAGAAGGGTGCATTTCTCCTCTTCTTCCAAGCTTAATTTTTCCTACAGAAATCTAGATCCTGACCAAGCCAAACATTTTTTTCTGAAAGTTATCTCCAGCTTGCCTCCATAAATGCATTACTCTGAAAAGATCCCTGATGTTCTTATGAGGACAACGATGCTGAATAAACACCAGCTTGGTTTTTATTTATAYGAATGTTTTAAATAGCTTTTAAAACATTCTAGGAAAGGCGATTCTTATTTATAGCCGAGATTTTTGTGTGTCACATTTTTAAACAAAGGCGAGAGAGKGGAGAAGCTCTGCTCTCTGCATTAGATGTCAAGCAGACATCAGAAAGGTGTATGATTTCAGAAGCAGAGAAACCAAATTAYGAGAACAGTGTCGTATTTGCTTGTGTCATTTAATTCTCCTCTCCTTACTCTTAAAACTGAAATTCYGTTTGGCATGGCAGGCTTTGCTGGAGTAATGCACAACCCTGCCGAGAAATCTCCCTAAACCATTTGCAGCAGCGCTACAATCYCAAGAATAAGGAATTAGAAAAATTGACATTTGACAGGCAGCGGATAACAAGGTGCAAAACTGGCAAAGTTGGTGTAGGTAGAGCAAAAGCAAAGCAGCCTGGTGGAAGAAAAAACTCCTGACAGCTCTGACACACAGGACCTATTTTTCTCCTCGATGCACATGCAGTTTTCCAGCTCGTATAATAAGAGTTGTGCACATACGTTGGAGAAAAAAGATTGCTCCATACAAGCGTACAGCCCAGCCTTTTATAAATATTACRTCAAAGAAAGGATAAAGATGTAACTTTGGAGGCATCTAACTTGTTTGCAAAGGTGTTGCATCATTTTAAAGTAGAAAAAGACAAATGTTTACAACATCTCACAGCACATCTAATGCCCAAAATCCATCACTTGTCTACCCCAAAGATAACTGCTCAGACTCCGGCACCTAAAGCAACGGCTGCATCAGTCCAGCAGATCACGAGGATAAGATGATGGATTGCAAAAAGTGAGATTGCAGTGATTTAAAAAAATATATTGTTAAATAGTCAAATTACTCAAATGCCTGTTTTGTGTCATCAACATATTACTTTGGGAATGGAAACAATAAAAAACTTGATAGTCCAGGCCAATAATACTAGCTTCAAAGGAGAGTAATTGAAACTCAGCAGCAGATTAGCTGCAATTAAAATCTATAACTATGTAAAACTTCACGGAAGATTGAGCATTAAAGCAAATAACTTCCGATATTAAGGACACGTTGTGACAAACCAGTGGGTTGCCATCGTCATATCCATCTTTTTCTGTTTCATCTAAGCAGCAGTTTTACCGTTCAAATTCCAAAACATCTCGGGAACATGCTCCTCTGGATTTTAAGCACCGCTTTTCTCCTCTCCCAAGAAAGTCCCTCTGCTGCTTTGCAGATTAGAGCAGAAGGTCGCTCCAACCACCAGCAACTTCAYGTGCGAAGTGCCTCCTTCTAGCCACAAAACCGTCACCGCGAGCACACCTTCCACCGCTTACGTTGTGAACTACCATTTTCTGTAGCGCTTTTCGGAGCATTAGGTCTGTCAGTTTTTAAAACCCACCTCGACGGGCCGCCCTACCACATGTTGCACGAAAACGGGTCTTAATCTCCTTCTACGGGCAACGGCGTCCTTTTTGGGGAGGCAAAAACATCTGYGGCGCTTACAAAACAAAATCGGGCTTCCTGCAGAGCCCTACGGTGCTCCGAAAGCGCAGCGGAAAGAGGAATCGGCTTTTCAGCTCCGCTGCTGCAGAGCTGTAAAACCCCTCTGAGACGCCACTCGCTTCTCGGAAAACTCCAGCTCGTGCTTTCTCAGACGCGCGGCCCTCTCGGATGCAGCGGGGCGAAGGCGACGGCTTTGCGGGCGGCCTAAAGCCCGCCAGGTTTCTCATCCGCGGCTTCCAAGTGGAACGCACGCTGAATGCTGAAGAGACCCCGGGGGCTGGCAGAGGTACCGAAGATTGACATCCAACTTCGAGCCAGCCATTTAAAAAACCAAAATCAGAAGCCGCTCTTCTCAAACCGATTCCTGCGTGCCTCCTTAATCAAGAGGAAAAACGAGATCTGCAGCTTTTTACCACAGAAAGACTGTTGGGATCCAARTGTTTTCACAACAGCGGGATGCTCCATGTTAAAATCTTAATTCTTGATAAACTTTGAACACGAGACTGAGGAGAAGGGTCCATCTTCTACCCCACAGCTACACAGTCTGCTCTCAGAATACGTGCGTCTATGGAATATAGCTGGGCTTGATTAAACGCGACTGCTGTTTATTTTAAAGATGTCAAAACCAGAAGTTTTAATATAGCTTTGTAAGTTACAAGATGCACCTTTCACTTGAACTGAAAAGGTAATAATGTCATTCTCTTTAAAGAACATCTGTTTATACATTTTTTTTTTAAGTTCATTCTTAGGAACGTTTATCAGCTCAAATGTAATTTATTCATCCTTAATAAATAATGCTTCCCAGGGGAGGGAAAAAAAAAAAAAAATCAGCAGGGGAAAAATAAAAATCCTATGATGAGCAACACATGGTAGATAATTGCCAGCTTGCCAAGAGAGTGTGAGCTGTTTTTTTAAAAGTCTATTAAAATTTGAAACAATTTCATTCATAAAGTAATTATTAACAAGATTAAACAAAATAYATTAACTTTATCATTCCTTACACACACACCCTGCAAAGTTTTCCAGAAAACCAGTTTGATTTTCTCATTGGAAATTATACCAAAGTAGATAAAGAGGTACCTAAGAATCATTTTCACTACCAAAACCCCTCAGTATGTGCGTGTATGCACGCCCATCCATCGCAGCACTCACCTAATTTGTTTCAGGATTCATTTATTCTCTTTGTGCTTTCAAATTCCAAGAATYATTTTAAGAATCCTCCTCCTGCCAAACTGCTTTTAATGCCAATCATGTGTTAGCAAACGAAAGGGTTTCAGCCCACAGCCACCAAGCCAAGGCATGAACAAGCACAGGTAAAGAAAGGAAATAAATAAATAAAAATAGTAATAGCTTCTTAAGGCTGCAAGATACTCAGAAGGATTTGTTTCAAAAGCATCCTTAGCTATTCTGCATTTCAGTGGTGAACCATGCTCAAAAATATTTTACAGTTCTGAAAAATTTGAAATTAAAACAAAATCCTTTAATATCTCCAGTTTATAGAAGAGTTGGGTGGTCTTTATTTTGGCACAAAATGTGAAAAGTATGGACCTGGTCCAAAACTACCCCCAAGGCAGGGTACCAAGTACCAAGCCAGAAGGATCAGTCTGGGTGCCGGCGGCGACGTGGCTGGCTCTCAAAATCCTCACTTTGCAAACGCGTCTTGCTCTGCCCCCAAAGCTGTATTTCCGAGCACATCAGYTGCAATATTTTCAGACGCAGTTAGGCACTTTGTTCTGCATGCACCTACCTATTAGCAAAGATTTTGCAGCTATCCTTTCTCCCAGCAGACTCGAAAGCACACACTGAGATTGCGCAAGGTTAGCCACGCAAAAAACGATAGTTTAACAAAACTAAAGTCTAAATAGTTGGCTCTTAGGAAAGCTACAGTTGGCTTTGTATAAGCCAAAGCTTACGAAAATGAGAAAATATTACCATATGTGAAGACGGGCAATTCCAAACACTAAAAAGACCAAACCAAACCAAAAACATGCCTCAAAGGAGTATCTTCCAGGAAGGTCTAAATATAACTATGACAGTGTCACACAGTAACACTGTTTAACTTGAATTAGTAGTTGACWCCAGCAAGCAGCAAAGATAACTACCCACAAATGCRCATGTGTGCATGCACGCACRCACRCACACCCTGGATACAAGGTGTAGAAGATACCAGGTTAGCAAAAATAGCCAGAGAAGGACGGAAAAGCCCATCTGTTAAGAAGCGCAGGTCTGGAATAACCTTGAAAACATTGAAAATAAAGTCACCTAAACAAGTTACTGTCTACATGAAAAAAAGGCTTTTACAGTTATCTTCCTAATACCACCTAATTTAATATCGATGAGTTTCCCAAATACCTATYATCATCTACATTCTAAATACTTCTGCTCAAGTATCAACTTTAATGCCTCCTTGCTGRAGCAATGAAGGTACGGCCTGTATTCTGGCATTTGGAGGGTTTCCATCAGCATGGGACACAGCTTCAGCCATAAAAGTAAATTTGCACCAAAACAGTAATTGCCAATTTCAAAAAGCAGTATGTCAAAAAAAAAAAAAACTTCATTAAAATAAATATATTGGGAGGAAAAGAAAAAAAAGAAAAAAAAAAGAGGGGGACATTACAGCAACTCCTGAAACACTCAGCAGACCTCGAGAGGCGCCGAAGTCCATTACGCAGACAGCCCACCTCCACTCCGGGAAGCCCCCTCCGAGCACAGCGGGWAGGCTCACGGCGGGAAACGTTTGCCAGATCTCTATTGCAGGGAACACAAGAGMCAGCATCTTCTAACGGTTCAGTTAGCCAAGATTTCCCAACGATCGCAGCAATCATTTCTCAGTCTGCCACATGCTACTGCCTAGATTTTGATCCTAAGCCGTTTTGACGGAGCCCTTTTAAAGCTAGCCACAGCAGCGAGAACGGGAAAGCCAGTCCGATTTACATTCAGGAACTACAAAATCTGGGCTGTGGGCTTTTTTGTCTTTGCGGTTTGCTGCTATAATTTAAAAACCACACACAGCGCCGAAGACTTAGCCCGCTATTAGAAACGCAACCTTGGAAGGAATTAAGGACGCTCGYGGGAAGGCGAGGCGAGCTTTCATGTGGCTTCCCGCAGACTGCCTTGGCACTGCCAAAAAATAAGAGGCTCCACAGTAGTGGACCGGTAGTAAACCGACTTACAGCAGGACTTGTGTCGACTGTCAGACATCCAGTGACGTGGACAGAAAATACGTGCAGTGTGAAATCGTGTTCCAGCTTCACCCTGGAACGCAGCGTGAAGCTTTCAGCATGTGCACAAACGCACACGCGAACGTACAGACGTAGGTGCCTGCGTTCCCGGCAACGAAGGACGCGAGAGCTGCCCGCGTGAGCCTTTCATTTACATCTTTGTTACTATTCCAGTTATTTATTACGTTAAAAAAAAATCCTGTTTATTTTACAGGACCCTGTGTTCTCTAAAATGAATGCATTGTTACTTGGATAATAAATACCATCCTTCGATRTGTGTAGCGTGTAAGTTTGTGACAAAAAGCAGAATTGTTCAGGTATTTGTAACAAGAGAGAACTGGATTTTTCCTAGGCATAAAAATATGTACGTASCAAAATGCTGTTTTCTAATTAAACAAAATTGTGCTCGGCTATTTCTGGCGATTACCACACAGTTCCTGCAAGTTTTCTACTTTTGTGGACAGACAATGGTTTAATTCATGTTTTAATTATGCTACAGAGAGATTATTATTTTTTTTAACAGATAAAATAGCATTAAGCCAGGTGAAAGTTGTTGCACAGCATTATGAAGTTACTCAGAGTCCTTTGCTTTTCTTCTACTAATGCAAGAAAGACCTGCACAATCAGACAGAAAAYGTGGCTACATGCTTCTCAACTGCAAACCAAAACCAGCTACCCACCCAGCACATCGCTATCCAGAGATTAAAATAAATAAATAAAAATCAAATTAAGCTCACTGTCTCCTAGCACTTTTGAWTACTCCAATTATAAAATGAATGACATTCCCATGTTAGCAGTGATGCCAATGGGTGGATGGATTAAATACRATTTCACTGTAAGATGTCTTCTTTGAAGATTCACTGCTTGCCTATTTGCCAGCAGTATATAGCAATATGCATGGTTTCAGCTCTTTAGAATAAATCCTCCCCCTGTTAAAGATAGCAGAAAAAYTACCATTGATTTCTGTCCAAAGAGGTTTTGGTAAAGAAAATGAGACAACAAGGAATTAATATGCTACCTTACACAAGAGAGCACAGTACTGTACTAGGCAAAATTAATCCTTAAACATCCAGAAATTAATCACTCTGTTAGATTATACAATCACATATGTAAGTATTTTTTTTTTATTTGCATCTTATTTTGCTAATCAAAATTATTTCTGTGTTCTCCCCCCGTATCACACCTAAGAGCTTTGAAAAGCTCAGCAGAAATACTGCAAAGAAAAAATGCAATGTGGCCGATATCAGAATTTATCTTTTGGGGCAAATTAACATCGTTTCTAAAATATTATATTTGCTGGCAGAAAGCTGTAGGAGAATCAGAACTGGTAAAGGCAGAGAGGCAATTAGTTCAGAGGGCATCCTTAAAAAAAAGCACGAAGCATCCCCCAAGATTACTAGCAAAAACCGTGAACGCGAAGGGCGTGCTGCTCAACGCAATGCACGCTCTCCCCAAGCAACCAACCACAGATGTACGACTAAAAGGCCAATTAAAGGCACATTAACCTTTAACCAAAAATATAACAGTAGTTTAAATTAGTCAAGAAAGGCAGAACAGAATGTTATTTCAAACTCCTTTTCCTATGCAGACTTCTTTAAAGCGTTCTCCTTTCGTTTTTGTTTTATGAGGGCAACGCTACCCATAAAACTAACGTTTCTGAGGTTAACACATGGTTGACTTGGAGAAACAATAAATTCACAAGAAAATAAAAAAAAAAAAAAAAAAGGAAAAGAAAAACAGAAAAAAAAAAGAAAGAAAAACACACCAAAACGCCAAACTATACTGTCTTTGCTATACATTACAGAAGCTAGGATTCACTTCCGATTGCATCAGATCTGTCAATATGGGTAGGCATAACACTTATTTATCGTAGCTTGTCGCACGTTTCTAACCCGCGGCACTACAACATCACAATCCAGCARGGAAAATCTCCAAGACCGAATTTAAAAGACAGCCAGCCATCCCATAAACGCTAAAATACAGGGTTTCCCCTCGAGCTTTGCTGCTGAACAGCCAACAATTTACTCCAGCGCATGCCTGGCACAGAAGTAAATTTTGGAAGAAGCTTTAAAAGGGAGGCAAAATTGCAAAACGCACCCAAGTTCAGATGCTTAAAATAATTCGCAAAGCGGTGAGGGATGCACAGAGCACCGGGAGCAGGGCAAAGAAAAAAGGAGCGGTGGCGCGGGCCGCCCGGCGAGCCGGGCGCTCTGCTCTCGGGGTATTCGCCAGCAAATCTGGCGACGGTGCTCATCACGATTAGCGCTGCCGTCTAGCCGGCTGAAGCGCTGGCGTGCGTTTGAAACGCTGGAAGCGGAGGGGACGTCCGCCGCTASCCAGAACATTCGATTTGAAGGCTGCTCGGAGGGCAGAGAATAAAGACGAAGCCTTTTCACGAGCGGCACAAAGGAAATGCYGGTGCTCTCGCACGTACCCCCTACCAGGACAGCTCCGAGCTGTTTTCTGTGGGATATTTTTGTTTTTTGTTTTTTTCCCCAGCAGTAACAAACCCTGCTTTCCTGCAACGCGACTTGTATCAGAAATACTTAATRGCTGTGGGGGACGTTAGACTACCTAAGCACGAGCTAGTGTACTTCTCTAACTTCCAGGTTAGTTCTCTTAAAATACTTTAATAATAGCAGTCAGCATTTGACTTCTGCAATGGAACAATGGGGGGGGGGGAAGTTATTCAATGCATGACTTGAAAACTTTTACTTKGAGTAGTAGATTAAAAAAAAAATATACAAAATATGCCTTGAAAATTATTCTGTTGGTATTTGGGGGATTTATTGGTATACTTGCCAACAGGACCATTTTAAATGTCTGTCAAAGGCCCTTTTTATGCACATGCATTTGCTTGCTGAAAAGACTCTGAAGACGAAGCTACATGTTAAACCCCACTTGCAAAACACAAAATCCTTCCTGTGTCTCCACAAACAATTCATCCTCTGAATTTTGAAGCTACGACCTGCAGCGAAGACTGCAGCTGACAATCTTGAAATTAAACCTCAAAGGGAAATCTCAGAGCTCAGAACTGTTTTTTAAAAAATGGAAGAAAACGCTTCCAAAAAAACTTCGTTTTTAATTACTGTAGCTAGGATCCTTACAAAACTCCTAGTCGGCTCGGGCCAGGGCTATCTCACAAGGTATCTGCAGCCCTGAGCGCCGTGTTGACAAGCTCCACTGCGCGTAGGTTGATTGCAGCTTTCGAAGGACCACCCAGAAAGACAACCCGATGGAAAAACTCTCCTCCAGCAGCATCAGCTAAGAGGGGATGCATAAGCTGAGCATGACGACTGAATATCGAAATACTTGCCAGCAATTTAACACAGAAAGCCATGTACTACACGCAAAAAAAATACTTACTGCTCTGCAGACCATCGTAGCAATGCTGTCTGAGTCTGTGATGCCTCCACTACTCTGGTCCATCTGGCAAATCTTTTCTTTTTTGTCCCAGTCTCAAATGTTCTTTGATAAAATTATTATTCCAGAACAAGAAAAGGAACTTGCAAGTTATTGAGATGAAAACATTTTCACATGCTTGGATAGCAGTAAAGTTGCGTTCTAGCTGCTATAARTTTCCAAACATTTTTGCATCAGCACATTAAGGAAGAAAAGGCACGGCAAGCACTTCCATCTCTACGCGGTATTTTTTTTTTCCTTGTTTTCATTGCATCTATTTTTAAAAAAAGAAATCACAGAAGACTTTGTGGCGAAAGCTGTCACCCAGGCGAGCACCCTATTCTCCTTCCCACCAGCCGCTCGGGTTGAAGCGTCTTTAACGGCTCGCCGGTCCGGTAAACGTGCTGTTCCCTTTCCGCACTCCTCGGCGCGGAGAGGCAAACGCGCAGCTCTCCGATCCGACCCCCGTCTACGCCAGGAACGAAGCGGCCAAGCCGCCGCAGCGCGGCAAGTGCCCGATTGGGCAGCGCTGGGAAAGGGGTCACGGACCCAGATGGTTTGACTTAACATTTACAGATTAAAGGTATTTTGACTAGCTCCACAGTGAAATTGCGTGCACCTGTTACACCCATATTAGTAGCACCTACAGCTTATGGCAAACCCAAGGACACCGGCCCGGGGACGTAAAACTCGAGAAGATTACGTTTCAAACGTTTAGCTCTGGAACGGAGTCGATTTATTCATCGATTTCACAGTTTCCTTGAAATAAACCATTTACATTAAAATAATTCCACCTAATATGCCATAAAAATAACATTTAAATACTCTAATTTATACCTTTTTTAAAATATAAATTGTACAACTAATTTTATGAGCTGTGTGAAAAATAACTTATCGGCCTCCAGTTTGTATTATGTATTTTCTGCTTTTTTTCAGGGCCAGACTGTATGAGCCATGAGAGGAAAAAGTTGCTGCCCAGTTAAYAGCTGTAATTTCAGTAATTAACCATAACAACCAAAGCCAGTATATCCAAAACGTTTAAACTTTTTGATGCATTAATTATTTTTGCTTTGACAGAATTCAGCTGCTCTCCACCATATATGCTTTTTCTCCTGAGAAAAAGGCTGATCCTTTGCTTCAGAGACTTGCCTGAAACCGGAGAGATTCAGCTTCAGTTTTGGTCCCTATCAAAATAACTCAGTGCTAGCATTTAATCTTGGTCCGTGTCAGCTCCCCCTCTGTAAAACGGGGAAATAAAGGAGTATTGTGAACATAAATGTGTTTAAAGACGTACTGGGGACACGTAAGTACAGAAGACAGGTAGTGACATCACGTTGCTAAAAMTTTCTTTGCCATTAGGTCACTGCAGAATAGCAGACAAGATTCTGTTGGGAGACAGAGTATGTTTTATTGGAGCAAATGATATAGTTCAGGGGGGAAAGAAAGGGAGCGAAGGAAAAAAACTAAAAATGACAAGCTTTTGAGCATATCAGTGATCCTCCAGATCTGAAACAGATGCAACTGTTAAGCTGCGTTGGGCTAGGGGTGGCACCACTTTCTCTTTTGAGTCTAACAAGAAAAGTAAGGGATGACAAAACGAATAGAGTTTGGCTCCGGAGCCCGGCTAAAGTGTACATGCATTTTTTCCACCACATAATGAACACCCTCGAGCGGGCACCGACAACCAACAGTGACTTGGGACAAAGTCTGATTTCAGAAGCATAAACCTTCTTTCTATGCRGAGACACTGAGCAAATTTTCTGGGGGATTTAAAGGGGTTGAGTGTCTAAGCATCGCTCAGCTAAGYGTCTCAAGAATCCCGAGCATCTTTTTGCCCACATCTCAGCTCAGCTTCTGCTCAGCTTCGTCGCAGAGGTTTAAGAACAATATTCTCACACGTGTGTGTGGAAACTTGAATGATCTGAGCCACAAAAGCACGGAGTGGTCTCCTTAGGGTCTGGACGCACAGAGTCATCTGCACCTCCTACAGCAGACCTAGGCTCATGCCTATCAGCACAGACCACACGTGCTTCATCTCCGTAAATGAGACCTCTTGCGGATGTTTCTAAATAAAGAACACAGGGCAYGCAAGTGCGCGAATCCTAGTAAAGCTGTTTCTACCCTTAAAACAGCCCGTTTCTAATTCAAAGCCCCACAAACTTGCACAATCTTCCTAAATTCCTTTGCAATAGATGAGAAAGGAAGAGGTCTCCAAATGGGATTCCCAGCCTGTTGAGCTGCAATCCACATAAGCAAATTAATAGGSAAGGCTAAAACGGATCTTCTGAGATCCTTTTCCTCTCAGGGTCTGAAGAGTCTCAGTGGCTTATAAAGCAGTACCTGCATCAGCCTGACAGGCACTGGCAGGAATCCTACCCTAGGTGACAAGTTTATAACATCCCTTTCAAAAGATGCCACTTCCCCCTCTCCCCCCCCCAGCAGGCAGTGGAGGTTGCAGTAACTCCTCTTTGCTTTATAACAACAGCACCACACTTAGGGAGACCCAAGCTCTGATTCCACCTTCAAAAGACGGTTGATGTGCTTCACAGCAAGTAAGATCTCCTCTCCCAGGCAAGTCCCCTAACCTCTGGACAGCAGAACTACGCATCCTCCTCCTACCTTCCTGGCCTCATGAACAACWTTTTCTGTCAACATGTCTCAGTTTCCGCAAGAGGAATGAGTGTTTTCACCCAAGAGGAGGACGYGGTCAGATAGAGACCTCATCTCAAGCTGTTCAGAGTGTTAAGAGTCAAGGCAGACTGCGAAGAATTGCAGAAGTACCTTAAAACACCAGGTGACTAGATATCAAATGGCAGATGAAAGTCAGTATGTATGGGTAAGTGTAAATGTTATGCTTTAACCTTGGAAAAAAGAAAAAAAGAACTCCGTGCTGACTATTTTCCGTCAGGAATGCTATCACGGGGGTAGTAACAGATAGGTCTACGAATGAGTCAGCTTGCATTCAGAAATTATTTAGAAAGAAGGGAAAACAAAAGCTAGAGCACCATACCAGTGGTTGCGATTGCCRTGATTGCTTACTGTCCCCAGAGTTCTTGTCTAATTTTAACTACATTAAGGACCTGATTGATCAAATTTGCTGTTCTCAGGTCTACTCACTTACTAATCGTGGATGTACACATGCATGTTGAGGGAGGGACTATGACCTATCCATACAGTGCCACCGCACAAAYAAATCTCCGAAGTGTCCATACCCTCAGAGTGCAGTTTGGGTCCCTTTTTCTCRAAGAGGGGAGAGCAAACCTTGCAAACACAAACTGGAAGTTTTTATGAAACAATCAGATTCAAAATAGATAAAAGGAAGGGTCTGTCTTACAACATTTAAATATACACCCTTGCCACAGCATACTGTGGATTTCAGATGTTTTCATGGTTTTGACAACTATTGGACAAAATCATGGAGGAAACATTGATAAATATAAAGATACCATCTCTGCCTCAAGGAGTCCCTGAAATAAAACTTGCTGGAGGCTGGAAGAGCATGCTGGAGACTTACTCCTTCATGCTTGTGCTGATCTTAACCCAAGTTATTTTTTGCTATTGATTAACCCAAGTTATTTTTTTGCTATTGATTTTCACCCACCAAAGCAAAACACCTTTTTCCTCCTGCATACCAAAAAGCTGTGGTGAGGAGAGACAGGTTCAGGGAATGCTCAAGGGGACAATGAAATGGAAAAGGCAAAATTTAAAAATGTAAAACTCGTGAACAGTTGTGGGGGCACTGACCATGGCGTTCTYCACGAGCACCCACCGGCTGCTGAAGGCATTCCTGGATCTCACAGGTCCTGCCCAGGGGTGCTCTGCCTGGAGACGGGACAGGACAGGGGAAGAGAAATAGGTCTCAGTTACCAGGACCTCCCATGTCAGGCATCCGCTTCCTAGCCCTGTGGATAARCCAACTGGGCCTGGGCCAGGAAAAGATTAATGATGAGGCCCCATGACCTGGTGGGGCCTCAGACAGGCCAGGCATCGATGAATCCTGCTGCAGAGGGAACCCTGTTAGAAAGCCCTTTGGCTTGACCCAGGATGACCATTCTTATGTCAGGAGCCTAAGAAAATAAAGCTTGCTGTGATTTTAAGTTAAGTAGAAAAGGATGTTTTCAATTTCTTGTAAAAATGCTGTTTGCATACAGTTTTGAATAAGAACTCAAAAGTTGCATTTGAATTGGGCTTTCTCACATTTTTCYGCAGGAACTTTTAGCAAGTCAGTCTCACCTCATCCCATCTCCCACCTGAGTAGATGATATATCCTCAGCTTCAGGGATGTTCCGTGGGCACTTGAATTAATGCTAGTGACATCTCAAGTCATAAAAATAGACTTACGGACATATATCTGAGCTCTCTGCACCCTGCTATCATAATCCATTTTGAAGAWTTCAGCAGTCTGGAATCTATATACACTGCATAAGATTGCATGCCTTCAAATATAAAAGTGTATTCATAAATAAGTCAGAACCCATCACAATTAAGCTACTTTCAGTATTCAAGATCACAATCAAAATCAAACAGATGATTTACTCTGAGGATTTCAAATGACATCTGCTGAAATAAAAATATAGTTTAGCAAAAGAYTGTAAAAAGATGACTACGTTATTACCAATAACTTTTACATCTGTCATTAATTTTCACTTGGTTTTATCTGCTCTCCTAGTCTGCATCCAATTTCACATTGACTTGTGTTTTATTACAATCCCAATGCAGATCCCATCAACTGAAAAGACTAATAATTGCCTACAAAACGCCTATGAAATGCRGTAAATAGCAAGGATATTGTTTCGCTTTAATTAGCCAAAACTTAAAGAGTATTCAAGTGACTTGCAAAAAGCAACATCAATAGTCTTTAAACTTTGGTCTTTCCAGAATGTAAGAGAGGTTACAAATACGTACGTATTAACCAGAATTTTTCTCTAAACCCTGGAAAGGGTTAATTAAATTACACTTCTTGAACTGGTTAGTGAATGACATTGAAATGGCACAGAAACATTTTCTGGCATAGGGTCTCTGAGACAAACTTCCCCCAGTGACCATAATTTAAGGCTACTTTTTAAAGAGCCTTTTAAAGCTCAGTTTTACAGAGAATTGCTGAGGCTGTAACAGTATCTCTCTTGCCTTCCTCCCCTGAAAATACACCGAACTCAAAAGTATACATTTAACACCCAAGGGTCCTACCTGTCTTTAAGGAATTTTTATAAAGTAGATGGTTACCTCAGGCTATTTAAGTACTTTGTAGTAAGACATCAATGGCATGTATAGAGATATTCCTTTGATCATTACACCGTTGGAGAAAAAAAGAGGGGAAAAAAAACCAAAAAAACTCTAAATCTTTACCATATACATTTACACTTGGAACTCAACTAYGTAAGAATCATCATACTACAAAACCACAAATAGCATTCAATTTATTCCCTGTGTTCCTGCTAATATGATATCCTTTGATATTCTGCAGGATGAAAAATGAATATATTTTACTACAAAGATGACTGGTGAACAAAGCCCTTTTTAATTTTGCTTTTTCCACTGAAGAACACAAAAAGGTGAAAGATTAAAGGGAGAAATCAACTGTTAGGCCAATTGTTAAACAAAGCCAGTGATAAATGGATGAAACTGAGATTCTTTTGTAATTTCTAGCAACACATTTCAAAACATTTTTCTCTATTTTGTTTTGTAGTTCAGAATTCAAATTATGCTATAACGTAAAGGAGATTTTAAACCAGTTGCATGTACACTCCCTCTACAGCAGATACAGTACTGTCTGCCTTCAGCTGTATAATGAAAAGTCTCAAAAAAAGCTCCCCAAGTTACAGAAGTTTTATTTTAAGGACTGCTCTTGAAGAGCAAGAGGATGTGAACATCTGTGAAAAACAAGTGCAGAAAAGACGACAAAGATATGCAGATAAATCATTAGTTATATTAAGATATGAAACAGGCACCCAAAGAATGGCATAAAATGTAAATGAACTTCGGGATCTGGTCTCTTAATTTGACAGCTGTTTGACAACTGCAAAATGGAAAACTGACCTCAGACAACTGTGTATAAATGAGACTATTAAGCAGAAGAATTTCACATGGAACGATACAATATACACTGCAGTAACTCCTCGCATGGGAATAGATAAATGCGGGCTGGAATTTTTATTGTCTTTGAAGGTGGTGATGTTAAAAAGACTTGAATTTCACAAAGAAGAGCTCTATGCTAGGTTATCACAATTAATGGCRTTTCTGAAATACGACAACTGTCGCATATACAAGTGCCCTCGCACAAAACTAGGAGGCATTAAAAAAAAAATGCACCAGATAAAGCAACTCTATAGAGACAGAGAAGAGAACAAAACATCTTCTGCTTCAGGACTGCCAATCTGAGGCCAGAAGAAGCCTGCAGTGACTATGGATGGCTTATTTGAGGTTTTCTTTGAAAGTCTCAGGTTGTCACAAGTGCACACGGAAATATCTATCACCAAGCACTGCAGCAAATACAGACATTGATCCTTGGAGAGAGCAGCTAAAGGAAACATCCTGTGATTTTCACCCCCACGGAGGAGCCTTCTTGGAAGCACAGTGGCCAGACAACAGGATAGAAACTTCTACTGTGACTGCCCAAAGAACAGTTTAAATCTGATACTCTCACCCGTAATAGAGAATTAAATAGAAAACAGGGAGAAAGCCTCCTTTTAGATGCAGCCAACCATTTATTCTCATAGTTCTGCTCCAGATCCCGCTGAAAGAGGGGCAGACCTTCCAAGAGCATCCCCAAGCACTACTTCTGCACATTGTCTAGCAGTGCAAAGAGCTATTTGTGATAAATTTGTTTAATTCTCAAACGGTTAAACACTTTGCTGTTCCTTTTATTTCTCTCTTCGGGACAAATACTTAAAATCAGCYTTCCCTATCTTTGTTTGGTTAACCACTAAAAAATGGAAGTCACGCAACCTGCAACAGAAGCAGCAAAAAAAGCCCCTCACCTTGCAAAAAAAAAGGGGGCCCTTAACCTGCAGTGAAATCCAAGCTTAAAAAGAAAGATCACATCTCTCTAGGAACAAGAAGTATAGCAGCAGTGGAAGCAATGGCAGCTTTTGGGGGTCAAGTGAAATTTAAGGGTGAATTTTTGCATAAGAAAGCAATTTGTTGTGAAGCTCCTTTAATTCAGCAGCTTTGTTGTTTAAAATCCCATCCTCAGCTCTATACCTCAGTGTTGTTCAAGTTGTTAGCAGCAGAACTGAAACTGAAAAATAAACACGAGCACCATTGCCAAAGCTTTTATCATCCGAACCAACTGTAGCAAGGAAGCCCATAGTTTAATTACATATCGTGTGAAGAACACACTCTTTTGCTAGTTTTAAACTTGYCTTTTTCTAGGATCCCTCATTCTTGTATTATGAGAGCCAGAAAATAACCATTCAATACCACCGATATATCCCTATACAAAATCCTGGCATAAAATCAGCTCTTGAAGTCAAAGGTGACTAGTCCCTAGATAGCATCAGAGCTAAGGTACCATATTTGCATGACAACCTGAAGAAAGTTTGTGTTTGATAGATTATCCCTTCTCTATTTCTAATAAAATATTTTAGCTCTCCCTACAAAATCTGCCCTTCTCATAAGTATTTGCATCACCTCTTGGCCCCACTTCAGAAGAAACCTTAGAAACATCCAAATCAGGAGGGAGTAAAAGTCAATCATCATCTTAGAAAGGAGGCATGGATGATTTCCACCAGGAACGGTCCTCACTCTGAAGACTTTAATTGAGGATGAAGAATGTGAATCCAACACACAGGCCATAGCTTAAAACTTTCCTATTATGGCTGAAATTCTGCCAGAGGATATTCGGCATTTGTCCCTTCCAGAACTGCTCTGCTACTTATCCACAAGCTAACATGAACATTCCTCGGAGTGAGAAAAACTGAACTGTCACCGAGTGGAGACAGCCAGGATTAACCAGGCTGTCCACCACCCCACAGGCTTCCGCTGTCAGGAAGTTGCTGAAAACTATGATAGAAACACATAAAGAAAAGAGCTGTAACCAAACAGCAGTAAGTAAAACACGGCAAAGTCCTTAATTTCATCGCAACTTTGTTTTCTACTACCGGTTCAGTTGCCCTGCTGTCTAAGACCATTTCCCATAAAYGTTTTTATAAAGGATGCTCTACAAAGACGGTATCTTCGTTTTATTGCCTTTTAGTAAACACGAGCTTTATTCTAAGGCTTAATGCATCTTGTAAAAGATTATTATTTTAAAAAGCATCTAATTCCAGAACATAAAAATCAGTCTGAAGCAGAATCTTTCAGCTTACTTTCAAATGCCATCACCTTTATGATACTCTCTGAAGTTAAAACAGATTGTCATGTCTCTGTTAGTAGCATCAACATAAATCTCAACTGTAATAAGAAACAAGTTTTCAGAGRATTACAGAAACAGATTTTCATCTGCTAGAGGTCTGTTTTACTTCAAAAATTTACATAATTTGTATACAGATAGAGTTAGCCTTTAGAGTGACCCGAGAATATCAAACCTCAAAGATTTGCAAATGTTTCGTTTAAAGTCAAAGCTTTTAAGTTGGTACAACCTTTACATTTTCAGGCACATGCCCGATTTTATTTCTTGACCTAGTTTAAWGGTACTTTCAACATGCATTGTGCGTTTTAATCTGAGTGAGGTATCTAATGATTTTGGTATTGAAAACTAACCTCTTACTTCAGTTTCTATACAGATGTCATAAAAGAAGCAGAAGAAATGGATTACTGCCCAGACCTGTGGTTTACACATTCATTAAACAGCTTATGCTTAGAATCCTCTTAAAAAGTCACTTAGTGGTACATGGATATTTGATACTACAAATAATTTTTTTTTTTTTTTAAAAAAAAAAAAAGAACTTACTACAACTTTCTATTCATACCAGCATTATAATTCTACCAGGCATATTGCTTACTTTTTGGTGCAATATGGATGGTCATTTCCCAAGACATTATGGAGCAATATATATTCTACACTTTCACAAGGAGTATGTCTGAAGTCCATCTATCTGAAGCATGAGAAATCTTAAAAGAAAGAAATCTAACTTTCAGTAACTGTAAGTGGAAAAAATCTTTTAGGATAATTAGCAAACATCACAAGAGCAGGCAACACTGGTATTGTACACCCCGTATTTGCTCATCCCACCATAAATTAGGCAGCTCACGTACTGGAAAACTCTTGAATAGAGTAGGCGTGCTTCCAAGACTCAAGCAACATACCTCGCTAGTGCCTAAAATCATCCCAATCAAATTTGTTAGTAGAAATACAGGGAAAAACTAAAAAGCTTTTTATAAGTAAGAATTTTGATCAGCAGAAATCAATTCTCAAAGACTTGCTTGTTTCTTCTAGGATGCAACGTGTCCTGTTTTCTAGTAAATTCAAGGTTCACGCTTGTAAGTAGCCTAATCACCAAACAAGTTTTGACAAATCCTCATAATTCCTGCAGCACTTTCAAGGTTCTGTTAAGTCACATACAGAGAGAAGATGGATGATCCTTGAGTTTTGATGTACTTAATTCAGTTTGTTTCCATTCAAGATTACAACTCATATGACAATAACCACTTTCTGATTCCTGTAGAGTAATTTACTTGCTTTTCAAGCTTCCCTCTATGTTCCCCTGAAACTAAAGTACATGAGAAGTGGTTTCAGTTTGCTTTTTTTTTAAAGGTAAATACTTGTACTTTCATACATCATAGCTTCCCAGACTGCAAACTCTGCAGGACACACATCAATGTCTTCATAATCTAGAACATCACCGGACTTCCAAGACACTACTGCAATACAGATTCAAAGAGAGAAAATTCCATGCTACTACCAAGAAGTTGGCAAATACATATGAAGGGAAGGAAAAGTGGGATGAAYACAGGGATTTTCCCTAAGCCATGTTTCCCCTGATCTACAGACTCGCCTTCAAAGAACTGTTACGGTGCCTTCAACAATGTACCGTTTTAATACCATAGCACTGATCCAGCATCAGATGACTGCTATTATATATGATGGAGAGCTTTCAAAAGCAGAACTAAATCCATCTATTAGTGCATCACTTATGTCAGAGACCACTTTATCACACTCTTAGTGACCTGCTATCCTGACAATGCTAGAAAAGCACTTCCAACAAACTAGTTATGGAGTTTGAAGAAAAAAAAAAAATCAAAAGAATTATGTCACTGTGATATCTGAGCCAAACTACCAGGACAGCTAGATTTTCTACAAATATAAGGAAAAAGGATTAACGTGACCAAGGAAAGACAAGGAGAAATAACTGAGCACTCTACTATACTGCCATCAGACTTCCTAATATTAGTTATTGTGCTGGTTACATACAAAAACACTTACCTAACCATGYACTTCTTACGTCTGTGTTTACACAAGACCCTAATAAACTGAAATATAGTTATACTGAGATTCCACACCTCCATCAAAAGTCTCTAATAAAATGGCATCTCTTCAACCTTGCAGTTGCAGCAGTCATAGCAGCCGTGCAAGAATGATCCTTTTTACTTTCAGTGGGGAACATCCATAGCAATTGCTTCTTCGCTCTTTCAGAATCTTGGATATAATTTAAAAGGAAAGGACTGTTATAATGCTTTAGGTTTGTGTTTCAATGAAATACTCCCCAAAGAGATGGTGCCGGTAGGCTGTTTCAGGGAACCAGGAAACAATTTTCCTTAACCCTTGTGAGTCATCCTTCACTGCATACTCCTTATTTTTCATACAACCCGGTATACACGGTACTGCATTGCCGTTTTTGAAACCACCAGAGTCTGACTAAAGGCAATAAAAAGGATAAATATAACATCATTTAAATTACAAGAAGATGATGACATTTCTCTAATTATCTAATAAGGCTAGAATTTAATACGTGCATTACTGAAGAAATTCTTACCGATTCGGAAAATGTCAAAACATATCTGAATACAGACAAAAAAAAAATTAACTACTTATTTTCACTTTTCCTTTTCTAAGCTTAGAAAGGTAATACCCCTACAGATCAAAAGGCCAGATAAATCTTATTAAGCACTACATTTTCCCTTTTGTCTAGTGCTCTCCCCACATTCCATCATTTCAGGCCTTTGAAATTCCTTTGTTCCGCCTGTGATCAGGGTTTCCAGGGGAAATCTGGCATTGGATCTAAAGGGAACTCCACACCGCTGAAGTTTTCCTGACAATTAATCATTTGCTAAACTGTTTCTTTCCCCCCTACCTTGCGTGCCCCCGGTATTTTCAGTGAACCTTTTAGTAAGGTGCTAATGAGACAAAACTTCCTGTAGTATCAAAACGCATGCTTGTCCTGAGGATTCATTTATGCACAGCACCAACTTTCGAAGGTTTGTTCAGGACGCAATCTGCCCGCCAGTAAATGCAAGCAGAGAGAAAGGGTGCATCCAAAGCTTCTACTAACAGCACTTTTAACTGGGTAACATAATAATGGGATGCACTTATCTTACGCATCTATAGAAATTTTTTTCTTTATTAAATGAAGAGGTATGACCATCGGGGAGAAAAAGGACGCAGCATTAAAAAATAAGTTTGAACAGAATCTTTGGGGAGTTTGTTATACATGAAGCATAACACAAGAAGGAAAAAGAATTATAACATTTTCATTTAAACGTCTCTATAATCTGAAGTTTTGTGGTAATAAGTGAATGCCATAAAGGGAAGCAAAGCAGGAAAAAAATGAAGGCGTTTTATTTATTTCCTATTTATTTTCACTGTCTTTGTTGAACGCTACGCTTTGCTGACTGGGGTCTCAGTGCCTCCTCTACCTAGGACCATGGGAAGCTGTCCAACTTCTTTCAAAGTCTCTTCCTGTATGATACTCACACAATATGCATATCAGAAGAGATAATTTCTTCCAACAATGGTATGCATTAATTTATAGCATTTTTCCAAGCTCCTTTATCAAGTTTCAGTTGTAGGTCAAATAATTTATGCTTCTGAAAGATAATCTCTACATTTAAAATTTATCGTTCCTTCAGAGGTTGGTTCTCATTAGTGCTCATCATTTTCATTGCTCATGAAATACGTCTTTGCGAGCCGAGTCATTCCTACTCAACAGCAAGCATTTCTCCGTGCTAACTTGATCTAACCGTCGCAATTATGAATCATCCGGCAGAGCCGTAAGTTCTGCTCCTCAACGACCACTAATGAAGGTTGCCACGCAGTTAAAATATCAAAGCGGTATATATCAGACCGCTTTAGAGCAGAAGATAGACTTCCAGCGTTGCACTTCTCTTATATTTATTACGTACTGTAAATTACATCAGGGGCTGCCTCCAACGCTGACAACTCTCGTACTCCAGAGTGAAACACCGGGTTTTAATAACTCTCCTGACAATCTTTTGATCGCTGGGGAGGGGCAGATGAAAGGGCCGGCCGCTGCTGCGGGCAATCTGCTCAGTCAAAACAACGGAAACTTCAGAGCGAGACGGAGATGCATCAGGTGCTAATCTCGAGCGCACAGGGAGGAGTGCGGCCTGACGGGCTCGCTCTCAACGCAAGGGGAGGGAAAACCGGCGAGCGCCTCTAAGTGCTCTCATTCAAAACGCACGCAGGAAAAGAAAGGTGCTATTAACCAGACACGAAATATTTTCATTGGCAAACGCAAGACCTGGGAAAGCCATCTTAGGGGCTTTCGAAATTGCTTTTAGCTAGTCACGCCACTATCTGATTTTTCCAATACGCTGCATGGAATAAATCTGTTCCGGCATTTAAAACAAGCTCTCTCACTGAAATATTGCGGTGTAATAATCTGCTAAGGGAAGCAGCAAAAAGTGTGATTTCGGAGCTTTCAAAAAGTGGGCAAGATAGTACTTTGAAAAGATTACAAGGGAAAATAATTCCTACGCTGCACAGAGGCGGCCTGGATGATCTAATAGAGGTCATCTCCTCCAACTCACGTTGGAATTAGAGCGTATCTTTAATATTAGAGTYGTAATAAATCAGAGCTCACTAGATGCCTTCAGACATTTAATAAAGTAGGTATTTGGTACAAAAAGTTTAGGCATGATGAGACAACATCAAAAAAAGCTCTAGTTTTAGGGATATAAAACAGCCTACTGCTGTTTTCCCTTTCACTTTGCATTTCTTCATGTGGAAATGAAGGGGAAGGGGTCTGAGGGACTGTCAGACCTCTGCTATTTTCCTTCTCAATTTTCTTTGATAATCCAAGCACCTATCATGAACCATCCTGTTCTGTACATTAGTTTAATCCTTGGGTTTTTTTCCCCCCTATTGCTTCAATACTTGCAAAAGATTTCTTTGTTGATTTGTTCAAAAATCGCATCAACACTGAGAGGACTAAAACAATGAATGTCACATTACTTTAAACTATTTTTCATAGTTGGACTCTCACAGAAAGCAAATAGTTTATTCACTAACAGTCCAATGTAAAATATTTTGTCTCCTACAGACAAAACCTTACAKTAAACATCACAGAAGCTCCAACAGAAACTTTCAACGAACCAAGAGTTTGCAGAGCATCTAACTCAGCTAAAACTCTCATAAGGAAAAGAAGACACAAGTAAAAAAGTCCTGATGCTCCCAGGGTCAGTGAAAATCAGTCATAGATAAACCACTCAGGTTCCTCCATACTCCTAAGACCCATTTGATCGGGTGGAGAAAGAAGGGCTTAGTTAATACTTTAAAACTCTTTCAGACATTGTGTTGATAACGCTGAAACAAAATGTGGAGTTGATGAGCAGAAGACTCAACTCAGCCATGGAAGCCACTTGCATGTCTCCCAGCTGCCTTCCTCCTCAGGAGGGCTGCAGGTGTCCGGTATAACCAATTCCTGATGCTTTTTCTTCCTCCTTTAAAAATGAATTACATTTTTAACAGACCAATCAAGCTCAAACAACTACAGCCAATATTTCCTGAGATGCAAACAAAGTGTTGGACTTCTGACAATCAGTGACACACAACCTTTCATAATGTTTACTTCAGCATTTACAAAAACTTTCAAATTTACAGATGCTCTCTACTCTTCCATCTAATTACGTGACCTTAAACATCAGATAGTCCCAAGAACTACAAATACACAACAAACATTAATTTGCTACGACTGAATACAAAAATACAAGCGCATTGACACRAGGACTCCGACTGATCATGTCAAGGTGTGGTCATCCTGCTATCAACCGGCCGTCTGATTTGCATCATTTYGCATGTTTTCTCACCTGGGCTCCAAGCACCTCTTATTAACCCACACTTACTTGCAAGCACAACTGCAAAAATACCRATTTCAGAACCTCACTGCAACGAGCCACAGTATCACCTGCAGACAATCCAGGCACGATGAAAATTTTAAAATGTGGCTGTATTTGTAAACTCTAGCTTGCCTTCCTCTGGAAGACGGGGCAATATTTGCTTACCTAACTAGACTTATTAAATTTTTAGCAGCTGGTAATCTGCTTTGAGAATAATGGTCAAACGAGTCATCTTAGAACAGCAAAATATCATAAAAAGTGAAGACTACAGATACCTTTCTCATAGCACTGATATAATAAGTGGATTAAAAAAGAGAGGAGAGGCTGTTCGCCTTCCATTTTGGCCTGGTGCTCATCACCGTAGGAGTCGAATGACTCTCTGGGTTTGTCCTAACCGTAGAACAGATCATACATAAGGTCGGAACAATACGCCGAACTTGGATCCCAAACCCCCCTCCGCTATTTTAACAGGAAACCCATCCTTCCTGCCCATTAAAACTACATTTTCAAGTGATCGTTGCTGTCAAGAGATGTCGATGTTAAGAGCAAAACTTAGCAAGTCTTTTACATGTACCACCCGTCAAGAAGCACAAATATTCCTGCTTCTAGACAGCAATCCCCGTAAGATCAAACCCTAAAGGCACAGAGATATTAAGCGTTCTTAGATTTGCTCTCTCACTCTGGTTACCRTATTTACTATATTTCTTACCTTAGGCTAACTTTAGTGGAGATATTCAGTCCTGCCTGCTTCCTTTTCAAGGTACTATCAGTCAAATCCAACCACATCATTTTATCTTTCAGTTACTAAATTCAAACCATTTTAAACATCCTGCTTTCATCTTTATAGCCTTCTCCCACTTTTTAACCATGCTGCAGTTACAAAAGAATGTACTTGACATATAAAATGTGCATGTGATTCTTTTAACGTTTTAATGCTGTGCATTGTGGTGTAAACATTTCTTCATGTTTTATCTCCTTCCCCATAAATCAGAGGCCAGTATCTTAGAAGTCTCAAAAACGACATGTTTTCTCTGTAATATAAATGTAAGACTCTACTACTTGAAACTTGAGTCATCTTTCAAAAAATCATCAAAAAAACGAGCTACAAAACAGCAGAATATTATCAACTATCTTTTTCTCCCACTTCGTTTTCATGAGAGCATGTGTACATTACAGGATCAAATAAATTCGGAAATTGCTCTTCACGAGGCTATTAGAAAACCAGTACTTTGATTGTTCTTTCTGCCATTTCTACAGAACAATGACGAGGTAAAATCCCTTATTTTGTATTCTTACTGACATACAACACAGAGAGTCAGGTAAGCAGACACTATAAAAAAGCAGTCCACTAGGAATAATTCTTGTTTTGTCCATGATTAATATGCAGTGTTTACAAGATTAAATTCCAAAATATTTTTTCCTTATCATAACTGCAATTAATAGGACTGGTTTTACACTGAGATTTCCTGATGTGTTTGACTGCCTTAGTTGTCATTCAATGAAAATACAATGAAAATGAAATAGCTCAGTCTATTCCTTGGTAAACGGGTTAAATGATTTTTTTTTTTTTAAAAAAAAAAAAGAAAAAAAAAAGGAGGAGGAGGAAAGCAGTTTTAGCAGGTGGGACTGAAAAGTGGTGACATGTTGTAGTACAATCCTGAAGGGCTGAAGGATATAACGCAGTGTTGTGTGATTTGGAAGAGAACGAGGGACCGCTGGATTAGCATGCCACTAAGATGTTGGATGAGGTGAGAAGTACAACTCTGAAGTATTGTGATATGAAGGAGTGACATGGAGGCAGAACTGCTGGTAGAGGACAAGAGAAATAAAACACTATCTTTTCTTTGCCACCTTCCCGCAGAGATTTGCTCTTGCCTAGTCTGCAGCACAACACTCGATTGTCAAGGCACAATACACGTGCTACAGAAAAACCCAAGGATCCTCCGAWATCAGTCCAGATCAACAGAACTCCTAACATTTCCACCAAGTCTGTGCAATTCTGTTTCTACAGGCCTACTGTCTAACATGTAYTATTCCAAAATATTTCTCTTTGACATTTTCCACATAAACATTTCTTCAATGACTTCGTTGCAGAACACGCAAGACATTTTCCCCTAAAGCAATCCCTAGCTTAAGCAGCTCTTATCTACTTTTTCAGCATATTTTCAAACACAACTTTATGTTTTTTCTAAAAAAAAAAAAAAAAAAAATTACCAGCTTTGTAAAAATCATTAACCAATTCCACTGAATTGTCATAAAAATACATTGTTTCTTCTTGCATCAGAAAGTACAGCTAGAATTTATGGGTTGTGAAGGGAACTTGTTTGTAAATACATGCCTTTGGTCGATTAATATCCAAATTGCCCTTCTATAAACAATGGAAAAATACAGTGTTGCCAAGTCCCATCAATTTTTACTATTGTTTTTTTCCTAAGGACARTGAAAGTGGAGCGAGAATCTCCACTATGGTAAATTTTCATAATATTTCTAGTCATTATGATTAGAGGAAAAAAAAGTTTAAAGCATGACATATGGCAATCTAAAATCAAAAGGAAAAGTGATAGTTAAAAGATTATTTTAGACCATTTTCCTACAGAAACAAAACATATGACCYATTGGTCTGCATGGGTTACTTAGTATATTCCTGGCTCCTTCCCCAATAGTTTTGAGCAAGCTAGCTGTTTTAGACTCAGTTTGACAGGGCCAAGCCGGCCTCAATTCCTACTGGATTTTTAATACGAGGTGCTCAGGAGAAGAAAATCCTCAAAACACAGAATCTGAATTGTTAAAAATTGGTATTAATACTTTCAGAAATATTAGGGAACCTCTATTAAATTTTMACAGAATAAAGTTCTTCACATCCTGTTCTAAGTCACAGAGAAGAGTCTCACACAATCAACACTTTACCTTCCCACGACACAGCTGAGGACTGTAAGTTGTGAATGCAGATTTATCAGGGAAACGAGGGGTGGGAAAGACACGCTGCCCTTAAAGATGCAGAGATTTATAGCAATATAGGAAGCGGAAAGATGGTTATCACATACAAAGGTCCTTAAGGGACAGCAAGGAGCAACAAGGGAAACATGAGTCATGAGCTGCAAGAGAAGAGGATGTGTGTTGGGAGCAAGGGACAGAGCAAAGTAGCAATAAAAGGAAGTTCCAAGTCAAGCGTGCTACTTCCCAAAAGTTGAGCTGAATACCCAAGCTTACAGTACTTACTGAAACTCAAAATTCCCAGCCAACTCCCACCTTGAAAATCAACTGAAACGCAAATTCCCATCTCTGATGCAAACAGCACCAAAAGCAACATCAGTAAAAATTACACGTGCATTAATATTATTTCTAGAAAGCTGTATCAGAAGCTCAGGAAAGAAGAGTTACAAAGGAGTCTCTAAACAAGAARTAATTAATTCTCTTCTTAGTCCAGGAGTAACAAGCTCAAAAGGCAAATTAAATATGACAGTAAATTATTTCAAAGGATTGTTAGGTCCCCACATTTTTTTTTAATATTAAAAAACCCTACAGCATGGGGGAAAAAAGGGGGGAGGGGGAAGCATATCAAAACCAAGAAAGTTTCACCTTAGTTATTGCAGCTTTTCTGCCCAGACGTTATGTTGTGAAAAACATGTACAYGATAACCAAGGGTATATACTTCACAAAATGGTACAACTTTCCTTACATGAAAAAACTTAGCCTTTAAAAATAATCTCAAGATTTCCAAGTAACTAACAAAATCACACAGCATCCTTCCTATTTTACAAAGAAAACAGAAACAAAGTTAGCTGTTCACCCTAATATTCAGCTCAGCGAGAACAAACAGTAAAGCCTGTGCTTACTTCAGCCCAAGCAAGATGTGTGTTTATGGGTCAATTCAGAAAAGTACATCAGATACCTACAATCGAGGCGTTAGGAAGCCTGAACATCAGAGAGCTCGACTCAACCAAGGTGATGGCAGGATGCAGACTCCAGCAAACTTCGGTGCCTTATGCCATCAGAGGGAACGTAGAACCTAGGTCTCCCAGCTCCCAGGCAACTGCTGAACCACAAAGCAGTATCAAAGGTGACACTGTTACTGCCACTGCTTTTTCAGGCCACGTTTTATAACTGGAAGTGACTGTGGCTGCTACGCTTTGCAATTCTGTTCAACGCCACCAGCATGCGTGTGTTACTCATTTCCTTGTTTGGTTCTCCCTAGGGGCTTAGGAAGAGCCTAATGGCAACTTGGCTTCACGGCCRGATTGCGAGAGCGCTGAGCGTTCAGCCTCAAGCTCAGCCAGCGCTTTTACACCCGCACGGAAGCTCAAGTTTAGGCACCCAGATCCTCTGCAACAGCAATTGCTAGCACACAATGGAGATTTTCAGCACGTTTTAGAGATGTGCACRAGATTTCTAGATTCAAATGCAAGCACATGATCCTCACCTAAATCCCAGTATAGACATTCAGCGAGCCACTCAGAGGCATTCCTTAGACTCGTGTGACACGGTCATACACCGCAGAACCGTGCCCATTAGGCTGGAGCCCTGCTAGCTATTCCTAGAATATAATTACATAGTTCTGTCTGTGTCATTTCCAGTGACCCATACTCGGTATTTTCAAGATAAACATTATTACTGGGAGGCTCAAAACTTCATCAGCTCAACTCTGAATAAACACACTGTGCCTGGCAACTACACTTTAATTCACAGGCATGTATTCCTTCCACAGTGTCAGCTTTAATGGGTCAGAGCTCACACTCCAGCTGAAGGCACAGCACCCTGAACCATTCCCTTACACTCACTGGCAACATTTCAGACGCAAAGCCAGTACCAGCTTGCAGTACAACCGAGCAGATGATGTACTGACCTGATTGATGGAGTTGGCAGCACAGGAAGCCAGTCCGGTTCCAAGAGAGGCAAGGAGGAAACAAGTCAGGTCAAACGGGACTGGAGCCATGGCAAACCCAGCAGATGCGGTACTTACAACCAGAGCTGCAACGCAAGCACAGAGCACAGGTCACCACCACGGTAGCAACAACCATTTCCTTTATACATAACACAAGTGATAAGGTTCTTAAACCCTCTAAAAATCAAAAAAAAAAAAATCATAGTGCAGATTAACTTTTTACCTCTTTGGATCAAAGTAGCTCCCCRAGGCTCCAAGAATAGCATACAACTAATGCTAATACTCTACATAAAGACAACAAAGATGAGGACAACTGTCAAGAAACAAAACGAGAAATCCAGAAGCATCAGTGTGCATTTTCCACATCAGTGGAAAAGATGAGMCTAAAATTTATGTTTCTGTACTCCCTGTTCTAGGGATTTGCTACAGGATCAAACTGCCTCCTGCAACATACACTCAAGATATGCTTGCTCCAGTAACTTGCATGCCACTGAGTAAAGTCTACTGCATGGAAGAAAAGCAACAATAAAAATCCTAAATTCAGAGTTATTCATTATATTATATTATAATGGAAACTTAAAAGAAGCCAGTCAAGAAAATCAAAATAGAATAAAAACAGACATCTGAACTGAGCAGAGCCAGTAACTTCACTGTAGAAGTATTTGTTCACACTCTTTCCTTTAAAGATACCCATTTCAGGCACAAGAAGGTACACAAAACTTAAAGGCTTCAAAATTGGAGTGAGTTAACAAAAATCCATTTCAGTTTTATCATTCAAAATTGTAACTTTATTACAGTGTGGCAGATCACATCCTGAAAGTAAAAATTACCTGRGTCTCAATGTTGTAGCTTCCCAAATAATAGCTCTTATGAATCTAGCTTTAGGCAAAAAATAGTATGAAACAAAACAATTCTTACAATATAAAAGTCAACCYCCTTTTTCAATATCTTGTCCATGGCCTAAAAATTGCTATCTAAAATTAATAGGTTTATTAAACAGAAAGAAAATTAAACAATACTTTACATGTATAATTTTACACTGCAGACCTCATCTGGCTCAAATTGAAAATATGCATCAAAGCTAGAAGATCTTTTTGTAAGAATCAAGATAAGAATATCTTCCTGATTTCTCCAAAGGCTCTATTTGTCTGAAGTGAAATGACAAATAAATAACTTTTGCTGASTGAAGATATCTGGATTACCTTCTAAGCAGTGTTACTGAAGATGAAGAATTATAATGTCAAGGCAGAGACTTGTCAGCAYGGATGTACATGCAAAGGACTAATTTCAAGAGCAGTGCCTGCATAAGAACCTTAGGATTTAATCCTAAAAAGGCAGCGATCAAAACTTCCTGCTTGTCAAAACTTTCCTCTAAGTATTAAAAACCATCAACAATGGAATATTTTAATAAACATTCATTATCTAGCCGTGCTACAGATCCATAGGGCGTTATGGAGACGGCCGCTGCCCAAGCTGCGGGTGAGCAGATGGCATTAGAGCCTCTGCTTTATACRAAGCTCAGTCCCGTAGGCTTACAAGAGCATAACTGAGTTCAGCATCTGCTTCTCACTGTGGCTYCCCTTCAGCTAATTCTAAAATAAGATGAATCTGTGCTGGAGCCTTAATCCTCCATGAAAACCATCAGTTCTGTAAAGACACCAGACAGGCTAATAGGGATGCACGCACTGAGTATTTTTGAAAGACTGGACCACATTTATTTAGGAGTCAGAGCATCTGGGTTTGAAAAGTYTTTGGCCCATCTTGGTAGGGAGCACAAGAAAACACAAAGTTCAGGGAAATTCATTGGTTTGCAGTTGACGGAGTTAAACATATATATACACATACACACACACACACACTCTCAAAAGATGATAGTAAAACAGTGGCGTTTGCATTTCTAAGAGTGATTACATTCATTTTTTAGCATCATAAATCCCACTTTCGCTTCTAGACAAGAATTTAATTAAAACTTATCTCAGAGAGCACTTTACACTAATTTATTATGGGAAAACACCAACTCATTTACTGAAGGAGAAAGGTGGAGCAGATTGGCAAACAGGCAGCGTAACATTACCACTACACTGACCTCAAAAGAAATTCTAATACAGTATAGCTAGAGCACTAATTAAAGCCTCCATTGATTTCTCCAGATTAATTTCAGTCAGTCATTTCTGTGTGACTTATCAGGATCTCATTAAAAAAGGTTGTAGTACATCCTCTCATTTATGCAACTGAAACGGGTATTTTTAGTGCAGCGTTCCGAGCACAGGTATTCCCTGCTTGTCTCATCATCACACGACTCAAATGCAATGCCTGAGAGTAAATAAGAGAATTTTCCCGTTGGACTGGGAAGTTTATTTTCTTTTACCGTGGAAGCAATTATTTGTTCTTCTATTTTCCTCATGGAGGAAAAGTATATTTAATTGAGATGACATCAAGGGAATGAGGTCATTGACTCTGTTTGTTTTTTAATCCCTGTTAGTTTAGTGCTTTAGAGACAAAATTAACTTCACCTTATTGCATAGTGGGTGGAATTGATCCTTTCAAGATTTGTTAAAGAGAGTTGACATTGCATATGCTCTTCAAAAAGAAGTCAGGACTTAAACTTATGATCCCAATCTAAACCTAATTTTATGTCTTTTAAATGTATTTAACAGAAATTAACAATAGACATTTGTCTACAATTTCAATATAAATGAAAAAGAAAATGCTAAAGGATTGGTGGGGAGGAAGGAGGTGAATTACAGCGCTTCCAGCATAAGAACACACTCAACAATTCTACAGGCCATATCATTCTTTACATTCCTTTTGAAATTGATAGTAATTATAAATCCTTACCTATATTTATAGCATTCAAATCGCAATGCCATGTGTTTACTTCCCATTAAAAAGTAGCCAAGCCAAAATAAAAGGCTAGGAACCCAAAGAAAACCAACTTAGATTTTCTTTCTTCTTCTGTATTGATAATTTTTTTTATATATATATATACACACACACACCTACACACACACTTTAAATCAAATAATCTGCAGCTTTATCATCAAGCTAATTAAAATAAGGAAGAAGAAGAAATATAGGACGTTCCATTTTGATTTAGGATACAACTTCATTGTTCTACTACAAATGTTTACGCACTCCTTAAAGAAAAGCAGCTTTCCAAAAGCCGACGCATTAGAAGGATTTTCCTTCCGAGTTTTCACACTTTGCTTTCTGGAAAGCTAAGCAACGATCAACAACAGTATCACAGGTTTGACTAATGCTTTTTTTTTTTTTTGTAACATTAGGTTGGTTTGGGGTAGGCACATCCAGGGTTTGCTGCAGACTGGCCACCTTTAGTGTGCAGGCTGTAGATTCCTCCAAGTAAAACTTATGTTTGGATCAGTAATTTGAAATAAGTCTTCATATCATATCATATAAAATTAAAAGAAATATTCTGAAGAGAACAGATCATGACCATCTACTAGTTTTAATCTACTAAACTTTAAAAATGCTTTGCGAAAAATAAACTAATATTTTTTATTATTATTATTTCTTTAGTTTTCCCTCAAGTATGAAAAATAAATGGCAAGAAAGCTACCATTATTAAGCTCTGTATCCTTGATAGGATCACAGTTATTTTTTTAATAATCTCAAATTGAGAGCTATTTTCTGACAGGCGTATAAAATATGTTTTAAGAGACAATACATGTAATAATCTAAACAATTAATACAGATTAATCTTTGCCAAAGTTTCTTGTTATATTAAAACTATCATTTAAATTTTACTCTCAGTGGAAGCAAAGGAAAAGTACTAGAACTCCACTAAAGCAAATGAAGTTTTTTTACTAGACCAGTTGTTATCAGAATTTTAGCCTACGCACAAACCTGTTTCTTATTTATTCATCGTTGTTATATTACTTACCAGCTATGTAACACCCAGGACCATTACACAAAGCTGGATAACCGTTATCACCTTCACTTTAGAAATAGATTCTGTGTCCAAATAACGAGAGATGAAGCAGGGTGCTCATGATTACTTTGTAAGTCAGCAACAAACATCTCAATTTTCTCATTGTCAGYATAATAATTCTGTGCTAGAAGATCACTCGGGCACAGACAGACTCTTATCTCACATTTGATAAACTCTGGTTGCAAACACTTGCTCATAAACAAGACAGGATTATTTCCCTAGAATTGGACCCCAAAAATGCACTAATTTTAGACTCCAAACCTGAAAATATTCATAATTCATCATCTTTGTCCACTTCTGAAATTTTAAATGCAGCTTAGTAAGTGCATGACGGAGAAACCATGGACAATTTTGTAGCTGGCAGTCTTCATTCATACGTTCGTATACTGCGTTGCCTACCTACCTCATATTGGATGGACTCTGTGGCAGTCATCTAACACAACCTCCRGCTAAAAGCGGGGTCAACACTCAAACAAGGTCAAGCTGCTCAAGGCTTGGCATTGCCAAGGACGAAAATGTCACAATCTCTCTGGGCAATGTGCTCCAAACCATTTAACTGTCCTCAACATGAAACCTATTACATTGCATCAAACCAGAACCTTCCCTGTCTCAATTTACGAAACATGTTTCTCTGGGTTAGGATTTACAGACATATTTAAAAAAAAGGTATCGAGATTTACAGTGTAGATGCCTCCTATCCTCTTTTTAAGAAAAATCTTGGCAACTGATGGGAGAATGTCCAGATTTTCCTTCGTGTGGAGAARCTACTAATGATCAGACTGCCTCAAAATGACTCTGCTCAATTGGACATGGGATTCTTCCTTAAAAACAAACATCAACCTAATTCATAGGCCTTTTCAGAGTAATGATTATACCAGTCTTGTGATTTACTCCATAACATGCACATTACATTTGGATGAGAGAAGCATGGTAGGTTTGATTCTGATCTGACCACAGAAAACTCAGATGACTTTAATAATTACTCCAGATTTACCGAGGTGTAAACAGTATCTCAGGCTTGSCTATTTCAGCTCTCTCCTAAGGCACAGACCATGACAAAAGCAGTGACAATTCACTCTCAGCTATTATTATATAAAGTTAACAGGACACCGAGTTGAACCCCCTGAGAACTAGATATAACCAAACAGCATCTCAGATCCTGAATGAGAGAAACACAGCAAACCACAGGCCTCCTTTGAGAAAGTTGCCAGATACCTTAATGGATAGGAAAAACAGCAACATACTTAAACTACAGCAAAGGAGGGTTTTTTTCAGACACAGAGAGAAGTCCTTCAGCAGTAAGGTCAGTGACACACTGCAGCAGACTGCCTGGGGAACCTGGGGATTCTCCGCACTTGGGTTGTTTTAAAAACAGACACAAGACAACATAGTCACGTCAGTCAGTAGAAACATAGGATGACATCAGTCAAGAGCGACAGACCTAAACTTGGTCTTGCCGCAGGCAAAAGGAAAGGACTAGTCCATCTGAAGGGTCACTTGCAGGTCCCTGTTGTTCTCTGGATATCGCATACACTGAACCAAAGCAAGGTACTCAGTATGGAAGCTGTTCCRTTCATATCTGAGACAGGTCTTCACTAATAAAGGCAGGGCTAATTGCGTTCCATTAGCTCCATTATTAAAATATGCTTTGAAGAAAAAAACTACCAAAAAACTCTAAAATGGCTTTGGAGAGTGGGAAGATAAAAGTGCTTTGCAATGATATGCCATAWAAAAAACATATAACTTTTGGGACGGAGACTGTGATGCTGCATATGGATTCTGTGTAAACAGCTATCGGTTAATGAACAATTGTGCTGAAAAAAGTATCTTTACAGACACAAACTAATATGTTTGTGAAGACAAATGAAAATGTTAACTGCAGTGTATTAAAATGTAAGATAAGAGAAAAATAGATAAATGTTTGAAACATTGGCATTAGCGCGCCTTTCATCAAGCAACTGAAAGAAATTTGTATTACAGTAGCCACGATGGGAACTGAGAGTCAGGACTCCACTCTTCCAGGCACAGTAGAAATATGCTAAAGAGCCAGCCTTTTCCTCATAGAGCTTGCAATTTAGATAAAAGAACACCATGGATGTTTAGAGATTAATAATTAAATTTACATCTGACTGATGTTTATATTCCCACTTCTCAGATATTTGCTATATAATGTGATAATACATTTGGCTAGTCTTCCTCAGCAGACGATCAACATGCAAGATATCCTTTGCTATGGGAGCAACAGCGAGAACATGTTCACATACTGTAGTGAAATATCTACTGAGAACATTCAGCATTTGGCATATTGCACCATCATCGCACTTCGCCCAAATTAAATGAAGATTGAAAACTGAAGAACAGTTTTCCTGTGTTTATGTGCACATAGCTCATCTTAATTTTTATCTATGATCACTGAGGAAACATTACTTAAACATAAACTTTAGGTCAAATCTAAGAAGATGAGACAACCTGAAATTCTTAATGATGTGTTTGCACTGTAAATTATTAGATTTACTCCTATTACCATATCATCCCATCTTTTCCCTGTTTTCAGCTATGCATGAACTTTAGAATAAAGTTGAAAACAATAACATTTACAATTCTGAAAACTTATCAGGCAGACGCATTAGCTTTCTAAGTGCCAGGATGGTAAGACACAGCTGTTCAGAGAGCAGCCAAGAGAGAACGACACAGAGGAAAGATGGAAATCGAAACCAAAAAGGTAGATTACACTGCAAGGAATTAAAAGTTCCCTAATCATTTTTTATGGCGAAAGAATATAAACAAAAAATCTTTTCCTGTTGTGAAGCAGTTTCTAATGGCAGTGGCATAAGAGCTGCAGTTTACATGAAGCAGGAGGGTATGGTAATGGCTAAATTCATTTCCGTTCAAAGGTGAATTACAGTTCAGAATACAAACAAACATTCACTTTACTTCAGCAGCAGGAAAAGAACAGGGCACAAGGACACCCCATTTTAGCATAATGCACAGTTTGTTTTTTGTTATTTTATACTCTAAAAAGTATAAATAAAGCATCAGCCAAAAAACCCACACAGGATATGAGATCTCTCAGAGCTTCATGGGTGAAATGAATTGAGCTTGCGTGTCATTTATAAAAACTGACTTGAGAGAATTTACTTTTAAAAAAAAAAAAAAGGAACTCAAAGAACCATGCTACCACACTGCTTATAGGGTGTAACTTATCCACACGGTTACACAATTTGCAAAAAAGCTAATTCTATTTCCTTGCTCTGCACACATGGCCCAGTAATTTTACTGCTCCCAGCGCCTGCACCATCCTATGACCAAAAAGGACCAATAACAGAACTTCCCTCCTGCAAACCTCTCTTCAAGCAAAACTCACCTTACTCTTTTATACTTTGTAATTCCAATAAAACCTCCCCACCCAAGGACACCTTCCCCTCTGCAAACCTAAAGATCACAGTGAGAAGAGGAGTTTTCCGGGTTTGGAGTTTTTTTGTTTGTTTTTTATCTCTATACCTTCTCCACAGATACAAAGTTCACTACTACACCTCAGATCAAGAACAGTACATCTGAAAACAGATTCATCCAAAAGAGCAGATGACCTTGAAGCAAACGAAAATCTGTAACCATTGCCTTCTACAGGTTTCGAGCACCATCAGATTTTAAAACTGAAGTGGTACCTTCTGGCATGTCGATATTAACTTGTGCATTGAAACAAGAGACTGCTAGAAGCTGTTGACATCTATGGCATCACTGCCAGGCAACAGTGAGGCCACACAAAAAAAACATCACTTGGGGTTTTTTCCCCCCCCACCCTCCAGAAAAAGTTATTCTTCACTGTTAGCATAGTCCTTGAATTCCCTTTCTGAGGAGCACAAATAATACTCAGGAATGATACAAACTAACACTGAGTTCACCCATAAGTAGTATCAGAAAAATTAAGAACATATGCTTTAACTGCTTAAAACAATAGTTCATTCACTTTTTTTTAAGTGTACATTTAATCATAGCATTTTAACTTTTTTATTTCTGAATCTATTGAGCTTTTTATTTAACTCTGCTTCAATAACTATCACAGGCTTCAAGTTCACATAAAAGAGCCACTTAAATAAAATCATCTCGTTGAAAAGATGCCAGATATGAATAATCCAGAAAGACTGTTCGCATAGAGCTAAGTGTATTCATGATGGGCACTACAGAAACAAAGTATTACTAAAATTGTACAGCCTGAGGTGGGGGGCGAGGGGAGGAAACCTGTAACAGGCAGAAAAAATAAAAGACTACAACTACAACATACAAGTTTATGTTGTATGTGTCACAAAGCTGTGGCCATTTTGAAGTTTGAGTTCAAAAACTCTCACAGCTCCAAAAATGCCAGTGATAGACTTTTATACTCCTAAATCTGAGATTATCAATGATAATAAGCAAAAGGCATGTGTTAAAGTCTTAGAAGACATATTTTTCCTTCCACAAGTCCGCTAACCCAGCTCTTTACCAGCATAAGATAAACATGCAGAGTCTGAGTGTCTCTATAATAATTTGGAAGAATGTTTGGACGTATAGACAAGATCAGCTTTGCTAAACCTGAAACTTGAGATTTCTCATCAACCCTTAAAACTATAAGGCTTTACTAGAGAGAATAAAGCACACCATCGCTCACTGTATGTGTTCAAAACGATAAATATTGCAAGACAAGAAGTTTCAAGAAATAAACAGACTTCAGGATTTTTATTTGATAAAATATAACAAAATATTATGGCAAAGAACAGTTTTATTATCAAGAATTTCTTTTGCCCACTGAAGACAGCACCAGAGTAGGGACTCTGGAAGTTATTTTTGTAGTCTTTGCCCTAATACAGAAAAGATGCAAGGCCTAAGTCGTTTACAAATGCCATAGCAAGTMATCTTCTGGAGGCATAAAGCATACACAGCACTATCACATGGCAAAGGAGTAACTTATAAGTATTATATATTACTGTTGGAATAAAGTAAAACGTATTTAGGCTCCAAGGCAACAACTGAACAAACAACTGGTTTCAAGGTACAACTCTGTTATTGACTAGGGAAGTACCTTATTTTAGAAAATTGAACTGGTCACTCAAATTTGTTTTCTCTGTAAATCAAAATTATTCACATTATTTTCTGCTGTTGTACTTTCTATTTTAATACAAATTTCAGAAGAAATTTCCTTACCATCAAAGTAAAAGGTAAGGAAATAAGACATAAGACTAGTAAGCGTAAGCAAGGAGATTTTAAATACTTAATGCAACATTTTTAAAATCACTTCCTAATTCAGTCTTCTCTCAAAGTATTTTTAATTAATAAAGAGAAACTATTCTACTTATCAGCAGAAACAATAATAAGAATACTATTGACAACTACCAGCAGCACCATCAAGTTTCACCTTCTTTGGAGTACAGATTCATACAAACACTTGTTGATTCCCAAAAGCTACTTGGTTATATGATATAAGCTCTCCTCACTGCTTTTAAACAAATTTGATGGCCAAAGTATTAAATACTTTCATAAAACTATTTTTCTTTGCACACATTTGGTGGCAGTGACCAAGACAGTTTGCGTCACTAAAGTGGAAATTACTATATAAACATACACGATACTATTAACATGTTAAAGAACTCTGAAATCAGACAGGATGCCCAGAAGTGAAAAAAATACCAGCAGTACCTGTAAGCTTAATTTTGGACAAACGTGCCAATATTCCTGGCAAGTCATCCAGCTGTAGCTTCATTTCTTTCCATTGTCTTTCTTCCTTGGATCCTGCTTTTACTGATGACACTGAGCCTTCTATCTCTGCAGCTGAAGTCACTTCTCTCAGCTCATTTCTGGTTGATGTCTCAGACAAAGGTTGATGAACAGGTGAAATTGGTGTAGTCTTGTGTATAACTGTTCTTCCTTGACCTAGCTGTTGACTCTCATGAAAAGGAGGTGCAAGTGAATCTGACTTAGGTTTTGCTCGTTGGCTGAGGTCTTTGTTGTGTTGTGTGACATACTATATAGAATGATAAATATTAAGATGAATAGGTAAGAAGCTGTTGCTGTCCATTTCTAGTTATTAACAACACCAATATTATTGCTATATTATTCTTAAGAGAAAAACTTTATATGATGATATGATGTTCAGTTAGTCTGAAGTTCAAAAACTTACTTCATTTGCAAAAATGTTTCTGAAATTGAACAAGATAGAACAAATCTAGTTTTCCATTCCACAACTRCCACATCAATTGAAGAATTGCTTCTAGGCACATTATTCTTTCCCTTGTARTTTCAACTGCAAACTTTGTTTTATCCATAATCAAAACTACCAGATTACAACCTGTTACTTCACCTTTAAACAAAGAGCTACAAGCACGCCCACAAAAATCCAGTCTCCAAAGCACCGTATTTTTGGCATCCTTGCAACACAGGTGGGGGGGGGGGGATCAAAAAATGCCAGAAAATACAATCCACCTCCTATTACGTAAAATCATCTCTTGCATTAATTACTACCTATCCCAAACTTCRTGTTTGTTTATTAGACTTTGACAGTTTTTTACAATGGTTACAAGGAACAATATATTGCATGGAAAGTTAGGAGGCAGTTGTTTCTGCTCTTTTACATCTCTTATAAAATAAAGTAAGGAAGAAAAAGAGCACTTAGCTTCTCGTATCTTTCAATTTTCCTTGCTAAGATTTTTCAATATACATCGAGCATAATAAGTGCAAAAAGATACCACTTTTACCTAATTATACCTTAAAGGCTGTACAAATTAACTATTATAATGAGGAAGGAGAATTTGAAGTTTTTCAACTCTAAATAACTAATCCAAATACAGCTCAAATCAACAGCGAAAGACAAAAAATGGTTTTGAGATGYGGTGACCCACATGAGGAAGGCTCCACCATCTCCCAGTTCAAAAGTAACTGATGCTCAAAAAATAATACTACAACCACCCGCTTCTTGCGATCAGAGCAGTCATTAGGTGCGAGACTTAATCTCGTGCACGTTCCATAACCTGAGGACCAGAATGCACTCAGGGAAGAGCCCAACATATCTTTAGTACCGTTGTCTTGTTTAGATACAACCGCTCATCCAGAAAGACACTATCGGGGGAGGCGCTGGACAGTTACAGCGCTTTTAACACCAACCCTAATGCCGAGCGACAGACCGCAGTCTGCCGAGCTGAACAGCGCGGGGCTCTGGGCACGAATCAACGCTTCCAAACGGGCGCGCAGCAGCCAAGCGACTTCCGCGGCCGCGCACGGCAGCGCCGCCCGCGCTGCGGGCTTCTCGGCCGCAGCGGAAGGGCCGCAGCCGCCCGGCGCGCTCGGGAAGGGTTTCCGGGCGGCCGGGAGCGCCCCGCGGCCCGGGCGGAGGAGCCGCCCGCCCGCGAGAGGCCGGGCGCGGCGCGGCGCCCTCCCCCGCGCGGGGCGCCGGGCTCCGACGCGCCGCGGCGGCGGCGGCGCCGCCATGAGGCGAGTGGGGCGCGGCGTCCGGGACTCACCGTGCGCTGGCGGCAGGCGGAGCGCTGCAGCGCGGCCTGCCCGCCCGCGGCGGCGGCGGCGGCGCGGCGCGGGGGCAGCAGCCCGCGCGGCGCCCGCCCCAGCGCCCCTCTCCTCAGCCGCCCCGCCAGCAAACCTGCCCGAAGGAAAAAGGCAGCGTGAGAGCGCGCGGGCGCGACCGGCCCCGCGGCAGCCCGGGCCGGGCCCAGCGCTGCCCCCGCCTCGGTACCTGCCAGCGCCCGCGGGCCGCCGGGCGGGCGGGCGGCGCTCATGGCCGCGCCGGCCTCTCCCGCGCCCTTCGCCCCTCACCGCCTGGGCGCCGCCATCTTGTCCGGCGTGACCTCTAAGCGCCTTCCGGGTCACCGCTTCCGGGGCGGCGGTGGGGCCGGGCCCGGCCCGGCTCGGCTCAGCTGTGGGGCCGGGCTCGGCTCGGCTCGGCTCGGCTCGGCTCGGCTCGGCTCGGCTCCCGGTGCGGGAGGTGTCCCTAGCCCTCGCCGGGACAGCAGGACTGGCGGAAGGCCGGCGCGGCGCCTGCAGCGCCCTCTCCCACACACCCGGAGCTCTGCGGCCGTCACGGCCCTGAATTTAAACTAAGCTAAATTTATTTAACTGCTAAAGTCATTTCTGAAAGTTGAGGATTTTTTTTTTCTTATACCACTTGTGCTAAGTTACATGTTGCGCGGGGTCGGGTCAGGGTCTGCTGCTGCCARAGCGGGTCCCTGCTGCGCTCTTCTCCTCTCCACACAGGAGCCCCAGTGCTTGCAGGAGCCTTCCCCGAGCTGATGCACCTTACTAACCTGAAGGAAAAAGTGCCTTCTGCTGGGCTAACTGAATTCCCCCTGTGCAAGGTCCGATCAGCTGAAATCTGATGTAAGGGCCTGGAAAAAGAGGGACCTGTAATGTATAGAACAAAAAGGGAGGGGAATGATTAGGCCTGCTCGAGCTGCAAAGTCTAATTGCACCCTTAGGCACCCTTAAAATGTTTTCTCTTAAGAGTTTAAGTTCAGGAGATGTAGGCTATAAGTCACTGGAATGCTYTTGAAAATCCTGCTTAGTATTTTASCATGRCGATCTTTTTTGGAACCCTTTTTCCTTCCAGTCTTTCATATCTTTATAGTGCTTAAATTGATGCAAAAGTCATCTTAAATCGTTATTAGGAAGATAAAATGAAAACACTCGCTCTAATTCACGAAGAATATCCTGCTTTGAAGCATTTATTTCCACTCTTTCTATTTGGGGAGCTGGGGAGAAATTAGGACTTCACATTTCTTACAATTAATATCCTGTTTTAGTCTGAGTTCTCATCACTCAGCATATATCAATTTGCAGTTCCTGTTTGCATCTCTGGTTTTTATAACTTCTACAGATTTGTTCTCAAGTTAAATTTACATCTACAAAAATAAAATAAATGTCACATAGCAAATACATGATGGTTACATAGCGGGACGGGATGGTTGGCTGGTTTTAGGGCGGTTGGGGTCACAGAGGAAAAGGTTGAGGTAGTCACGTGCTCTGTGACAGGGCTCAGATTTAAGGCCTGATTTTCATTACTGTTCACTTGGGCAATAAATTGCACCCCTGTAGAGAGGGAGGTAAAACACTACTTTTCTAATTAAAGAGCATGTTATCCACAGGCCTCAAGACAGAGAAATACCTCTGTAGGAAACAATAATGGTGATTTAAGGCATGCAGAATGTCACATACCAGTCTGAGTTTAACCACTAAAGCTACTCCTGGAGAAGAAAACATCTTAGAATTTTTAGCAGACACAAACATCCAGATGTCAGAGTAATTCTACCTAAAATGGCTGTACAGACTTTGGATCTTGTTATCTAGGGTTTGGGGTTGCAAAGTGCTGTTTCTGCAGAATCTGGCTCCATACAGTGCTCAACACTCCAGAAAGCAACTGAGTCCTTAGCGGAATATTAAAAGGGGCACGTGGCCCTCCAGCGAAGCCTTCAACACCTTGCTCACTCAGATCCTGAATTAGTTCGTAAAAACCCAGATACCAATATCACTGGACTTCCTGATGAGCTGTTTTGCCGTAGGAGTTCAAGGTCAATCTTCGTTCTGGGACAGAGTGATTTCTGAGGAGTCTCTTAACTTTTTTGCTGATTGCTAAGATGGGCAATTGCTTTGCGTGTCTTGCTACTTCTCTGCAGTTATAACGCTGCACCTAGAGGTACGTTTTCAGGGTGATGCAAGGGGCATTTAACCACACGACAGCCATTAATGTTAATTATAAAGCACATATTAACAGCATTATACGATCCTTCTTCCTATTAGCACTATCATAAATCTGATTGGTGGGGCTTAATTAGATCTCAGCAGCAGAATGCTATAGTTTGATACGCGAAAGGGCAAACTCATGGAGACAGCCTACTATTATTATATTTTAATCTCAAAATCTCTCCTTCTCTTACTCATAACACCAACAAGGCTTCTTGTAAGATTGATTTGTTGTCAGGAAATGATTTAAAGACCTACTGTAAAAATATTATATTTTCCTTGCTTCATAGAATGTGGCATTGATGTTAGAGCTCCACAGAGACTTGATGTACTTTCAGATAGGGAACTTTAAAAGCCATGTGCAAAATAAATAAGATGGCATCCTGCTGTTATTGTGGTAACCTTTACAGATCATTTCAGAATTGCAACTGGTGTGTAGTTTAGTAACATACCATGTGGGAAGCTGTAGCTTAGTGCAATTCCAATGCAATTTTACCCTGGTTTTCTTAAGCGCAAAAATAGCTGCGTATTTGGGAACCAAATACAGTAGGTAAGAAGAAATCATATCCAAAGTGAACAGCGCTAGAACATACCAGAAACGCAGAAGTAAAGGATGAGGAGAACTGTGATAATTAAAGGCCAAACCAAATTGCAATGTTAGAAAGCTGATTGACTGCTTAAGGCATCTAATCTGAACAGAAGATGTCTGCTGAACACTATGGTCACGTCTCTGCTAAAAACAGTCTCATTGAGTTAGGGCCTGACCCAGCATTAGTGGCTGAGAAACTCACAGTGAACCTGGTGGCTGTTTAAGTCATTCCTTGAGTCACTCCTAATGATATGGATTTGGGGGATTATGTCATTTTCTCGAAATCAGGATTTGTAATGCAAAAATTTTACATCAATGCAAGACTGAAGCATAGATGCATTTTGGTCTTAAATGAGGAAAACCCATACCCATTAGCAAAATCTACTGATACCTGTTGAGAATCTGAAACATGCCAATTCCATACTGTTAAAGACTTGAGCTCAGGAAATAATTAGGAATGGAGTATAGCAGGTTAAAACAAAACAAAACAAAATACCCTTCCCCTAAGCCAATGTTTTGCAGTAATTGAAGTTTCTGAGAAAAAATAAAAGAATAATCCTAGTAGATTAGGGCTCAGTAGCCTTTTCAAAGGCTGTGCCAGACTGATTTTCTTTCCCAAAGTAGAATTCAAATATACTTTCAGGAATTAGCATGAGCTGGAAACTGCTGTCTCCTCCCAGCTGTCAAAGTAGGTCTTGTGATCACCCTGTCGTATGTCATTTTTAGCAAGCCCCATGTAGCTTGCTGAGCACCTGCAGTGGACTGCAAGCTATAATTGCTTACTTTGAGTAAAAAACCTTCAGCCTTTCTTCAGATAGAGCTTTGCTGAGTGTCTGGTGTAAATTCAGCTGCAGTCAGATTTGCAAATGACGTCAAAAGTGGTGGAAACATGTAAGGGAAGGTAAACAGCAAAATGATTCGGGATGAATGGCACGGTGCAGGGGAATCACTTGTAATAAATGAAGTGGTCTGCCTTTGGGCAGCAGAAACAAGCCCCACAGCTTCGCTGAGGGCTTACATAACCCGCTACAATCCCCCATCACATCAGCCATCCCTTTTTAATTCACCCTAACACTGCTCTTTCTGCAAAGCAGTGATACCTCTTATCCGCTAAAGTTCTCAACCAGGGTCACTAATAGGTATTCCCAGCAGCTGTTTGCCTGGCAAAGGGCACTATGAAAGAAAGGACTTGTCTCCTGTGCTTTTTCAGACAAAAATCACTGCCTGAATGTCTCTAGGCTCTGTTTCTTTCTTTCTTCCTTTTTTTTCCTACCTCATTTTAGAGGTCTTTCTTTTCCTGGAAAATCTATGTGAAATTCCCAAGCTGCCTAGGACTCAAAAGACCTAATAAAAATAAGATTTATTAAGAGCAGAGGGAGGAAATCAGATTAAAACTGAAGAAACAGCTTGCATAACAGATCTCATACTCAGTAAATACGCAGAAGAGCCCAGTACCCATTTTAACTGTTTTGTGGACGTTCTCTTCAGCCTGATACCCAGAAAGAGCAGCAAACACGCTGAAAAGTTTGTCTCCTTAACAGACATGGCCGTTAAGCCCACCAGTGTGCACTCACAGCTTCTCTGCACCAGACACAAAGCTGTGTTTTGCTGACCTCATTACCTTACTTTGCCTGCAGGCTCGGAAGGTCCCCAAGCATGCTCTGCCCAGGGGAGCCGAAGGCCCCAGGACTTCCCCAGCTCTATAGCCCAGTGTCCTTCACCGCAGCTGAAACTTCTCCCTGCTTCTGTCCATTTTAGGTGGGAGTGATGTGGTGCTGCCACTCACTGGGGACTGGAGTATGCTGAGACTCAGCTATAGCTATAGCATCTATAGGATATATCTTCCCTCCCTCCACCCCATCACTCTACTCTTCTCACCCTATGGCTATGATTTGCTATCCTTACCAACCCATTACCCTATCCAGCTCCCTACTTTGGCTAGATTTAAATGTCACCCTGCAGCACCCATGCTGGTAAGATTCCTTTTCTGACCCGTTTTTCTCCCTCGGCAGCATTTTTCCCCAGGTGGGCAGTGCTCCTCACCAGCAGTGTATGCAGTCCTGCGATGTGAGCAAGGCAGCACGCATCTGCTCAGTGCTAGTCTCCCATTTCTCTGCAGGGGCTAACTTAGTATGACGAAGGCCCATGTGTCAAGCTGCAGCCATCTGAGCTTCAGCTTCATCCTCAATTCAAACTCATACAGGCCTAATTCTGTTCCTTTTGGCTCCAGCTTCTGGAAGCAAATCTCTCCTCACACTGTGCTATCCTCGTTTGGGTGCCTTTGCCTTTGTTTCTTGAGTGGAGCTTTTGTCCTGGCTAGCACCACCAGCCTCCATCAACCTTTGCCAGGCATCTCCTGGCTTAGTCGTCACTGAGCCTGAGCTTGGCACTGCTCTTTCACTTCTGCTTCCACCAATGTAGTTTTTTATGCCTCTTAAGAAACCTTTCACTTTGCCTACCTTGGTGTGCTGCTGCTTTAAAATCTTCAAAACTTCTTCTGGATACTTTTTCCTACTCCTACTCAATAATAAAATGAAGAGGGAATGAATGGATTTGGTCTTCTCTGCCTTAGTGGAGACCCTATCCCCCTTTACTTGTGAGATGCAGTATTTGTTGTCACCCGACCATCTGCACAGGGATGTCATGGACTTGCAGAGTTGGGAAGGGTGATGGCCTCAAGATGAGGTCAGTCTTGAGAGATGATCCACAGCATGGCGATAGCTGTGAACCCTGTTCGTACACCCACAGTAGCCTGTGTGGTCTACTGCTTCTCCTTACCCAGCAGGGAGAAGGCATGATTGCAGGAAGGGAAGGTCTCAAGGGTAATTCTTCAGCACTGCCTGAATTACCRTCCAACCCAGTGTGTGAGAAAGCAGCACAACCATGCCAGGTTATTTACAAAAGTTACATGTCGTTTGCAGATGCTGGACTTCTAGATAATTCAGCTGAACTTCAGAGAACCAGTCATATTTCTGTATGTCTGTATGCTTCATTTTGCAACTTCAGCCCTGAACCAGCTCTTATTGAAGTCAATCAATAAATGCTCTCACTGACTTAAACGGAAGTTGAATCAGATCCACTRCTAATGCTCACACATCCCTAATTAACTGTCCACTGCATTATTGAGGTGAGGAGAGATCACTCCTCAAGTATTATACTGAAAATGGTGATCGAAGAATTATTCCATAAAAAAAAAACACTGGCAATCTTGTGCTAGCTAGCACTCTGGTTTTGGTATGCATATAAGATGTACTCTCCTGTGGTATCCATAGCTCAAGTGACTGTAACATCAGCACAGCTTGCTCAGCACCTCACATTATTTGTTTCACAGACGTAACAGCTTTCCAGCAAATTTCCCATTCTGTGTTCCTGTTACTTCCTCCTGTCCTGTACTATTTCAAGCATTTATATAAGATGTATCAGTTTGTTTGGACAGTTGTTCTGCAGCAGAATTTGTTGGATTCAGCAAAAATGCCTTCTGCTGTCAAAGCAGCACCAAACACGTAAGCGCAAATGACTGACTTGCAAGGGTAACAACACTCCTGAGCCTTGTAATTATGCGTGGTGGTGCTATGATATAATTGATCTAGGGATTTCATAAATTATTCTTTTTATAGTTCTGAGCAGTTCTGAGAACACCCAAAGTCAGATTAGGGAGAGCTTTAGTGCTTATTTCCCTTGCTGAAAGGACATTGTTTCGTCCTGTGACCCGGTGGGTTTGGGAAGGCAGCTTTGCACTTACGGAAACCCCAGCTGCCCAGTGGCCGTGGTGTCTGAGTGGCAYTATTTCCATCTACTTATCCGATTACCTCATCCTCACCTCGAACAAGCATGAACACAGTGATAGCAGATTCTGGTATAAATTATGTAGTCCTTGGCAATATATGTTGTTTATTTKTAAATCAGTGTGAGACTAGACTGCTCATGAAAGGAGGGGACAGCAGTGCTCGTGAGACTGCATACTGCAGGCAAGGATTGCCAATGCACTTAATGCCTCGACCTGCAATATGTGGCATGGAGCCAAGCCAGTCATACTGCTTGGGGTGTGATCTTCTTGTACTGCACAAGTTGAGTGAGATTTGATCTCGTCATTACTCAGATTGATCCCTAAGGAAAACCCACAGTACTGCAAGAAGTGGTCCTGGTGATTCAGAAGCTGGCACTTTTCCTTCTGAAGCAGTGCTGAGCCAGTGCTTGAGCATGGAATTAGGGGGCACAGCGTGTCAGGAGGCGTTACTTTTCAGATGTGAAGCATAATTGAGATTGTAGCTATTCATCATCCTTCCCTTTCACCTTCTCATTCTCACTTGTTAGCTGCTGCTCAGTTGAGCTCCGGCCCCTCAGGGAAGTTGCACTTCCTCCCACTAATTTCCCTACACCTGCATCACTGGTGAACGCAGCCCTTTCTAGCTGACAGATGGAAGGGCTGTTTGGTTTACCTCCTTCTCCTGGCTGCTAAGCTAGACACGTCCCTCTTGGGAGAAGAGCAAGAAACTCCAGTATTGCCTGTCACTATGAAGCGAAGAATGTTTTATATTTTCCTAATTTGTGCATTGATAAATTCAGCTGCTGGGGAAAGTGAAGTCACAGAAGAGAAACACACTAGAGGCTCCAGTAAGAAGTGGTGACAGGAGGTGCAGTAGGGACCCTTCAACCCTACTGCTTTTAGCAGTAATCTACTTCCACTCCAGGTAACTGCTGCTTTCCCCAGAGTCATTCAGCCTGAGATGCTGGATGGACAAAATAAATTATTACCTTGTGTGTGTTTTCAGTTGATCTGTATATCACAAATTACATTCAAGACATAGCAAATCTCTTTTTTATAGAAATATCATATATGCCCTGGTGACTGCATGGGGTTTATCAGTGTTTTGCAGGCTACATGTCCAAGACCCTTAGAAAGCTGATGGCCAGGAGAAGGCTGTCAGGACCAGGATAATTCATCTGCCTGCAGACTGTTCCTAGAAGGTCCTCAGCGTGTGGTCCCCCACCTGGGGGAAAGCTGCAGGGGTGCAGGCTGAGCAGCCCTGCCCTGGGGAGCGGAGCAATGCTGGACACTTTCGCCATCTGCTTTGAGCCTCCAGGGAAGGTTGCTTCATTGATATGTTGGCAGAGCCCTAAACAGGAGGTTTCTGTGCCAGAAAGCTAAGGTATATTATGTTAGTTATTTTTTTCTTTTTTGAAAGTAAGTCTTCTCAAGTCAGTCACAGAAAAGGCACCGTTGCAGGGAAACAGTAGGGAAGGGCCTTCAAGGGCTGTCCCTCTGATTTTCTGGCCGCTGCGGCAACAAGCAGTTCTCTCTGGCTAAGCCCTTGTCCCACCAAAATCAGTGGTTATTGTGTTACTGATTTCAACTGGACCAATATTTAGTTCATAGCGARCATCACTCTGATAGACAAACCAGGACCAGAAGAAACACCCTTGACTTAAATGAAACAAAAGAGAGTGARTGAGTGAGTTGGGGCAGAGCAAGGGGATGTCCTGATTATGGAAAAGCAAAGCATACATTYTCCTTTGATATGAACAAGACGTTTAGGGCGGTAAGAGTTTTTGCAAATCATACAGCCAAGCARTAATTATTTGAAGCTCTTACATCCCAGACCAACTGCCCATGCCCATATGAGCCTCAGCAGTTGACAACCATAGCAAAGAACTTGCAGAAAGGAGAACATTTATGAACATATCAAGATGTTTCATAATGAGCTATTAAAAGTGGCAAGAGATGAAAGAGGCGGCCTACGGATAAGCCATTTTGAGATTCTCAGTAATTCAGAACACTTTTAAAAAGTCAAGTTTTAGCTATCACAGATCTGTCCCTGCTGCTCTGTAGATAATAGGTAGGATTTTCTAATCAGGGTGAGATTTCTCTTATACCTAGGGCTCTTCACCTCACTTTGGAAGTTATCATGTAGATAGTGAAAAGAGTTGTGTGTAACTCACACCCACCTTCCATCTCCTCTACACTGCCAAAGCAGCAAGCCTAAATGCGCATRAAAATCAGCCTTATTTTCAGTAGGCTGGTTCCACTCAGCACTACCGTATCCTAAGGGTTAATTTTGGCAAAGAAGGRTAGCTGGTAAAGTAAAGTGTGTGCACCCCTGGGCTGTTTTCAGAGTCTGTCAGGCACTTGTTAACACACTAACCCATTCATTTTTTGATGAATTTGTGGCATGCTGGACATGAGCCAGAGGCTGAGCTGGGAACAATATTTATTTATATCTACACACGATAATTCATGTCTGCCCAAATCATGGACTTTCCCTAATCTGCAGTATTTCAAAACATTTGCAGTTCTCTCAGCCGGTTAGCGTTGACTTTGCTGGACCTGATCTAGTGGAAAGAAACGTAAAGCACTGAATGTAGCTGAATGCTTGGATTCGCTGATAGAAGCTGACATTTTCTCACTGGCTATTCTATCAGTCCATAATCTTAAGAGTCATCTGAGGTATAAAGAAGCGCATTTTGTGCCTTAACAAGTAATACTGGCCATCTAGTGCTTGTWCAATATGAGGAGTTTTGCCAAATATCAGTCTGCACAAGGGGACGATAGTTTGGTGTGCCACTGAAACAAAGCAAGAGCCTGCAAGTGTCACTTCTTGAGAGCTGTTTTCTCAAAATGAGTCACTATCCACAGTCTGGAAAGAGGGAGTTGATGCATCATCAGCCTGATGGATCACAAACTTTCTGTAGCACTGGTTTGCAGCCACTGTGCTATGGTAAAAGAACCATAAAACACAATATTTGGGTTGAGATCAACTGCACAGCAGTGTATGAAACTACTGACAATAGCTTGAAAATGTACACCATACCTCTAAGGGTAGAAGGAAAAAGAAAGAAAGAAAAAGAGATAGGAAACAAAAAAAGGTTGAAAGGTTCATTAGATAGGTATGTAATACGCAGACTGTTTGGGGATGAAAGCAGTTTGACCACAAACAGGTTCAACRTGCATTAAAGCTGGAGTTCTTCCTATATAGAAATGGGAAACAACCACACAGAGAAGATGGGACTTGCTCAGATTCACCCAAAACACCTCCCAAAATCTCTGAGTGCTCTGCCCACTAGATCATTTACTCATATATAACTTCCCTGCTTTTAAGGACTAGTAATCACAAGGTCGCCCTATCTGGATCCCAGGAGGTGGCAGAGTGCCATCCCCCAGGGAAGACCTGGGGCAACAAAGATGAAGGTTTTTTTGAAGGCAGAATTTTACTTTTTAGCTATCTGTAGTAAATTTGGAGACTGAGTGAAACCAGCCTTGCCTGTATCACTTACTAACCATGCCTATGTTCAATTATCAAAACACTGTTTATTTTCAAAACAGGCCAGTATGACGTATTTATATGTGGTGGTAGCCTGGGTCTTTTTGGTCCCATATTCACTTCRGGAGACCTTTGATATTTTCCATGCAGTCCAGACAGTTCGTTTTTGATATTTTCAAACTAATTCTGTCTGAGTTCTGCAAAAATAAGTAAAGTTTAAGCCAGATTATTTTACACAGGGAAATTTGAAGGAGTTGCATCATTAACAGCAACTTTATCTGACCTGACTGGCTACTGCATAGTTTAAATCCCTTAGGGGACCTTTATTTCTACAGCATTAAGGAGGATTTCTGAGTTTYTAAAGTCCTTGTAAATGTTCTTTTCAGAACTGCACTATAAATTCAACTTTTTATCATAAACTTCTTCCTTTCCTAAATAAAAAATCATCCCTCAAATTATTTCACTCTATTTCATGACAATGTTTTAAAAATAGAATTTAGTACTCACAAAATGCACTGAAAATCAAAGTTTCGTGTATATGGGATGTATCTGAAAGGGAATTTTCCAAATTTGAACAGGTTTTTCTCATTACATATTATTTGAATTAAGCACACTGTATTATATTAAGCACACTACCAGCCAAGATCAAGATCACACAGCACTAGGTGCTATATAAATACAGCATAAGACACAGCCCAGGACTTAGATAACTTAAATCAAACAGATAAACCTAAAGGGGAGAGGGGAGGCACTGTTATCACCACTTCACAGCTGGAGAGCAAGGATACAAGGAAAGGAATATTCTCCCTAATTAATTTCAGGCACGAAGCATAGCCTGAGCTTGGGATACCAACTTCCTCCATCACTGAGCAGAGGSTTGTCTCCCGCGGGCATCCATATCGGTCAGGTGGGGAACGTGTGTCACAGAGGTAGCAACGGGGCAGTCTGCAGGAGGTGATGTGAGAGATGAGTACCTGGCAAGGGTCTAAGTGCCTTGCACCAGGCCAGGCAGGCTGCTGGTGGCAGTGGCAGGAGGAGAACACAGGTCTCCCTAGCTGCAATGCTGTGACTGTGCATCCCACAGAAGGGTTGGTTATCCACCACTCCAGTCCTGCTCTAACCTCAATATGGTTCATCACCATCATGTTGAGCTCTATCAAGAACCAGTAATGAGCCAGTTATAAACAGCAATTTATCTCATTAACATACCTATGTCAACTATGTGGTTAGTGTAGAGGCTGATGGAGTACAAGGTCCAGTGTAAGATACGTCTCATGCACAAACATGCCAATGAGCCTGGAGAGGAGTGACRAGACAAGGAGTTGTTAATTAGCCAGGCCAGCTCAGGAGATGACATCCGGTCTAACAAAGAGACRTCTGCATCTCCAAGAAAGTGAAATGATGTTTATTCCAGCTAAATGCAAGCCAGCCTATCTCCTCAGTAGTGAGGGAACAGAAGTAATTTCAGGATGAAAAAGGAGATCCGTATGGGCTTTCCAAAAGACTTCAAGGCAAAACTAAGTGTATGAGCAAACATAGCCTACAACGAAGGAGGGTCTTAGAGGGAAACCCTCTTTAGAGGTGCGTCTCTGAAGAGCGCTAATACAGCTCCACTATCCTGCACAAGCTTGAGTGGAAGGTGTGGACAAAAAAAGGCACTCTGCAAGTCCTCTTGTCAGGAAAGGACAACAAATCAGCTGGGTAAAGAGGGGACACCTTTCTGATTCCTATTATGTGGAGTTTCAACACAGCTTTCTTTTCATTTCTTCACCTCTGTCCTTTACTCGTTTTTGTAATTGTCTACTCTGGATAATATGAATAAAAGCTAGTCAGTCAAGCATATAGAATTCTGGTACTTTTATTAAATATAATATAATAGTAACTGGTTATTTGCCTATGCAATAGCCTCAAAGGACACCTCTATTTGTATTTTTCCACTCTGCAAAGTCCACGGGTGTACGTTTGCACTGTTACAACCTTTGTGGCATATTGTGCCGCCGATCTGCGTTCCCGACCCCCACCGACACCAAGCTCTGCGGCCAAGGTTACAGACTCCCACCTTATCCCCAACAGTGACTGGGGATGTGGGCACTGCAATGGGTGGTATGTGACATGCACAATCTTCCTTCAGGACAGGTGTCAGCCGGCATCTAAAGGAGGGCACAGAGTGAATAAAACTTCTTGGTGAACTATCTGGGTCTCTGGTTCGTAGACTCTCAGCCCAGCTGCCATGCAGCTCTCCATGCAGCTCTCCATGGTAATACGCAATAGCCCCGAGTTTCCTTCRCCATTGCAGAGAGATTATCCAAGCCATCTGCCAAGAGCAGAGATGGAGCCATGGCATTCCCGGTTGGAGTGCCCGCTCTCTCAGCCGTACCTGAGCACGTAAGGGATGAGAGCAAGGTGGCACAGCTCACAGGGCTCCGGTAAGGGGAACTCCTAATTAATTGTCCATAGAGTACCTCTTTCCCTTATTTTTCTTGTTAACGACTGATTTTAAAAAAGGGAGTTCAGCAGCTCAGCCATTTTACAGTCACCATTAATTTAATCTTCCTCCTTATTTATTGATGGAGCTACTTTCTCTCTTGCCTTTTGTGTCCCCGTGATATATTTCTAAAAGCCTTCTCAATGCCTCCGGGAGCATTCACTCATTCTGCTGCCCTTGCCTTCTCCCTGAAAGCCTCCCCTCCTCGGGAGCACTTGCACTTGGTTCTGTATCCRCTTCTCCTTCCTGGCATAAAACTTTGTTATTGTTTCTGACTTTCCCAGCACCTCCTTCCACCACCTTGTTTGTTGTTGCTTAGTCACTGCGTTTTCCTGCTTTCGTGTGAAAGCACCTTTACTGGTGGGAGAGAACCGCGGCTGGCACAAAGCMGTGTCGCCCCTTGGCTCCCCGGGGACTTTGGCTTACTGCAGCCACTGAGGATCCGTCCTGTTCTCTCCCAAACATCACTCATGCTCTCATCTGAAAGGACTGTTTTTCTTTGCACACTGTTCACCAAACTCCCCAAACCCCTCCTTGTTTGAATTCTCATACCTTCCTGTACTCTTGTATTACAGTATTGCAACAGCCGCATTCATTTAGTATTAATTAGCATTACTGTAATTTGGTTCAGTCCACATGGACCTACTCATGCCCCAGTTCTGATAGCAGTGGTACATACACACAGCAGGAGCCAGTCGCTGTCCCAAAGCATTTACACTCTCTCCAGATGAATCAGAAGGGAAATACCTTTTTCCCATTATACTGCGGCAAGTAAAGCAAGAAGAGATTTGCGGGGGAGTTCAAAATCACCTCTAATGGCTAAGCTCCCACGCACAGCCTAATTCGTGACATTGCTTTTGCTAATCCTCCTTAAGTGAGTTGTCCTGGGTCACTGATAGAGCCCTATTGCCTACACACGGGTATGGGATTGCAAAAGCTGCCCTAGCATCCACCTCCAYATCGCACCACCTCCACCAGCTCCTGCTGCTCATTTCTTGGCTCTAGCTGCAGATGCAGCCCTTCGTCTCTGCTTCATGTTGAAGCCTGAACACATGCTGGTTAGCCTGCAGCAAGCAGCACAGAGGACAGAGGCCCCACAGGCTGGTGCAGTTCAGCTCCGCAGTAATGCGTAAAGTGAGAGGTGCTTTATTTTCAAGTTAGCCAAGAGTTTTGGAAATACAAGGAAGGCTTCCATTTACTTAAGTTTTAGATTTCTATTTGAAGGCACTTTTACCACCCTGCTGGATTATTTTGTCCCTTCCTAATCAAATTGCCTTTCAGCGCAATGACCTTCAATTAGGCCAAGGTATTCTGTGGCTTGCTCAGGAATCGCAGTAGCAAACTGATAGTTGCTCAATTCCTCTTTGCTGTGAGAAGATAAGCTGTGGGCCAGAGCTTGAGAATATTAATACCTGTTCCAGAAGGAACAGAAAGTTGTTTCTTAAACAAGTAAAAATGGGTTCAAACATGTGGGTGTGTGACCAGATGGACTGGGTATGTTAGGAGCACACACTTGCTATAGAAACTTAAATATTTTCTTTAGGGAGCAACAACTATTCATTTAAAAAATAATGCCACCAGGTTTTTGAGTATAAACAGGAACACTGAATGATAAATACTGGTTCAGTTCCTCCCAGCTGTAGGAGAAATGCCTTGGAAGCATTCACTGCTTCACTCATCACCTCTCCGGGAGAATGCCTACATCCCAGAACCAGGATTGTGGGACAGTAAATTGTTGGCGAGATCTGCTTTCTTCCACCTCCTTGTAAGAGATTTTTTTTATGGTGTTATTTCTACTGGGAAAATACATAAGAGTTCCAGCCCGCTGGCTGGAAAACCTCCCTGCTGCATGGCAGAGAACGGCCCAGGCCCTGCTCTCTTTCCTCTGCAGTGAGATGGGAYGAAGGCTGCTTCCCTGTGTTGGGCTCAGCAGGAATTTGTTCCCACCTCTCAGCGCAGTAAACCACCAAGACACAGGCCCTCGAGTTTTGCCTTGAAAGCAGAGATTGCAACACTTCCATGAGAAAAGCTTCTGTTTCATCCCAATATGTAAGAAACAAATCCAGAAACCTCAACAAGTGCTGGAAAACACAACTGTTGTTCCCTGGCACCAGCAGGCACTCGCAGTCCTTCGATGTGGCAAAGAGAACACGATGTACAGATCATGAACGTGTAGTTCTGTGACCTATTCATGTACAAGGAACATTAATTTCCCCTTACATGAACGTGAGCAAGTAATAGGGGTATAAAATGCCAGCGAATTTGGGATGATTCTGATCTCCATAAGTGTAAATCAGAAATCCCTTCCACTGAGGTCAACCGAGTTTCAGTGCTGAAAAGATAATAAAGTCCATTATAGTTATTTGTAGAGAAATGAGATGGTATGCGAAAGACTGCCCTGCAAACACATCCTATATTGCTCTACAGTTGATGTATCCATTTATACGCACATAAGGAAAATGAAGTAAAAAGCACCATTTCCAAGTGGYAGCCTAATATGCTCTTTTTACAGTACTGTTAGTGTCACGAAGGAAAGTGCAGGGAAGTTTTAGGCCACCTAAATATAGATGGAGCCATTTATTGATGATTTATTGCATCATCGAGGCTGAGCTGAAGCTGTAAAGATAGGAGACTTCAGAGTTCACAGCGACGCACCTCAGTAAGTGTGTGACATCCAGACTAGCTGAAATCTTTTGATGTCATAAGATGCTTTTCATTGCTTAACTTGCAAATGAGGCTGTGGATTTTGGAGCCTGACTTTAGAGAGACATTTTTAAAAACAGCCGCCTGAATTTCTACCAGATGCAGAGAAAAAAGAAATTGTCCACCCTGGAAAACAACCATTCACGAACAATTTACCCTAAAATTCTCACCGAGTGTGTTGAAAATCCAAAGCAAAGCGGGGGAGGGGAGAGAGAGAAACAAGATGAATTAACGCTCTTTTAAAAAACTTTTTACAACTGATTTCTAATGAGGCATGGCCAATGTTGTTGACATGCAATTGGATCAGCTTCAACTCCTGGGCTGACTGTTTGATGAATGGACAAATTCCAAGGCTGGAGACAAACGCTGCCTTCCTCTCCCACAACTCAGCACTTCTCCCACAGACTACTTAAACTTCCACCAGAAATGCCTCCACTCTATATTAGGAGTTTAATTAAAAGTTTCCATACGCAGGTTGCATTTGCTGTCACCGGCCTCTGAATGGGGAAATTAAATGCACAGCAACAGTGCAAGGCTTTGAGCTGGTTTTATGGGGAAAAGCCGCTAACGCCGTCCACTGAAGTTTACACATGCTGACTTGTACCGTAACTGGCCTGAAGGACCAATGAAGAGGCTTTGCC
>NW_028185461.1:1375579-1510570 GCF_003343005.1 Rhea americana
AGGCAGGAGCTGCTCTTTTCTATTAGTTATCTGTGTTTGCAAATCAGACTTCACACATGCTTTTTGGGGTGAAAAGACCTAAGATTTGATGTATTCACAGACCCATTTGAAAGGGACTTTCAGTTCTCTGCAGCACCAGAGCCTGGCGCTYGATGTTCCCATAGAGCTGGGAGCAGGCACAGCTCCGTCCTCTCAGCACTTGAAACCCAGCTCTTGGCCTAATGGGCACCTGCAACCAAAGCCAGAGTTCAGAACTTTCTCTTCTGAGCCAATCCACGAAAAACATGTGACTGTGAAATGCTCCCTCTAGGAAAAGAAGGAAAAAAAAAGGGGCTCATTTTAGGCACTATAACAAAAGCAAATGAAATGCAAATCTAGCTTCAAAGAAGTGTGGGAAACGGAGTAGTTTTACCAGCATCTCAAGGGTTTAGGCTGCTCATCAGAGATGCAGGCAGCCCTAGTTCAGTTCTCCTGTGTGCCTGAGGGATGTAAACCATGTAACTCCCTTCCTAGGGCAGTCCTTAACCAGCAGGCTGCAGAGTCAGTCACATCCCTTTGGGTTTTGTCTCAGTGACTAAATAAATATTCTGTAATAAGTGGAACTGGTCCCACTGATGGGATGATGGAGCTTGCCTGAGCATGCATTATGGTCTTCTCCTTGGAGCCCTTGTATGGGAGGGGAGTGTTCAAGTAGTAATCAAGCAGTTGTGGGAACTGAACTTGATCTCCCGTATCCTGAATGACTGCTCTGGTTCCTGACGTGCTGGAGAGAAATGGGAGATTCACCCTCCTTTACCAGTTTTAGGGCACATAATATTCTTTTTCCGAACAGAACTATTTGGGCTCTGAGAACATAATTAGAGCCGCAGAGCTCGCATAGGCTTTTCAGACCTGCCTGCATACTAAAAAAATACCAGCTATTCACTTGTCTCGCCTGGCCCAGTATTCCACGTCTGTGTGAACAGAGGGTGAGAGAAGGAGAGCCAGTATTTGGCTCAGAGGACAGGCAGCCCCAGCGAACAGGGAAAGCTACTCGAGGCACGTGCATTGGTCCAGTATCTGAAACGCCACACTTTGCATTGGGTGCAGGGCTGCTTGGTAATGTGGGAAAAACTGAACCTGGCTACTCAGGAATGGGAGTAAAACCATCTCCTGGGACAGGAGGTCAGTGTTTATCTCTCCACTTCTCCATATCCACTTGGCAAAGACATATCCCTCTGCCAGGGAAATGCCTTCCCCCTCCTTTCCTTTCTCTGCTCCCAAAGGAAGGTGCTTTCCACTTCTGTCATTCAAAAATGTACCAGGGCCCGAGTGAAAGGCAGCAGCTAGGAAAGCCAGTGAGTTAAAAAGCCACTGTCTCTTTGTAGCCTTCCTGACCTAGCTTCAGGGACAGCGAGCTCAGCTGAGCACCATTCTCTCCGATGCTCTCTCTGCTCTTCTTCCTCAGCAGTCTAGGRTGAAGATGGGTCACCTGCACAGGGAGAGATGAGTGAGCAGGTGGCTGGTTGTGGCTGTTGGTGAGCTGGGCTCCTTCACTGCCTTCAGTGGTCTGCTGCTCTCAGCAGTTTCTCCGGCCCAGGCCTGTCTTTGCATGTCAGTAATTTTTAGAGCCATAATTTACTGTGCGAGCAATTGAAATTTTTGTATTTTGTTCAAGAGCRGCTCCCCAGCACTCCCCCAGGGGCTGGGATCACACCTAGCTGGGATCTTCGCTCGCTGTAGCGGAGATGGTAAGAAACAACGTATCATCAAAAGCAAGAAGACTGCATGAGYAGCCTTCAGTTTTCCACAAAACTGAAAGCGTGAGCAGCTCTGACTCTAGAGTATGTTAAGGAGGGTGGTTGTCGATGTTGTATTTTGTTCCTTACTCAGAGGTAGTGTCGTGCCAGTGGAGTCCTCAGAAGAGCCGCCATTCTCGCTCGCTACTCAGAGCCCACCACGGGTTACGTAGTTACTTGAGCACAAGGTTGTTTTCCTGACTTGCATTTTCTCTGTTTCTTTTTGSGAAACAAGTCTCCTGAAATGTCCCTGATAAAGGGACATTTGAAAATGTAGAAGAGGGTGTATGTCCTGCTGAAAGATAGTAGGAATGTGTCACCACCAGCCCATGGGGAAATCCCAGCATGAGATAATTTTGCCTTCCCTCTTTAAACCATGAGGACGAATGAGCAGAATATTCAAAGCACTACGTAGCAGGAGGTTTGTGCTAATCCTGAACCAAGTGAAGTCAATAAAAACCCACAAATTCAGACAAGGCCCCCAGGCTTTCCTAGGTACTAGTTTTAGTTACTGGTCCTAGCCCAAGTCAGGCTGAGGGTGGCTAGCAATTGCCACCTGGTGCTTGCCAGTCTCTTTTGAAACACATCTGTGCCCGCAGTGCCCATATTTTGGTACCACGTCGCAGCTTGCAGACACAGGGCTCGGGGGGGCCGCTGAGCGTTGATGGAAGTGAGGCTGCTTGTTTTGGCCCCTAAGTGGAGATTTAAGATTGTCATAAGCAGCCCATTTTGAAACTCCTGCCTTTAGTCTGTAGGGCCATCAACCATGCACCTTTTGTGAGCATTTTATTCATTTCAAATAGTCACCTGAGTAGAAAAAAAAAAATATATATATATATATATATGTATATATGAACATGATGTAAGGAGTGAGCACATTACAAATGTGAGCTGGGTCAGAATAAAACCTGCTGCAGCGCTTAAAGGCTATTCTAAATAAGATTCACATAAAGCTTTSCTATTTCATAAAACATTAAAGGATTTAAATGACTTTAAATACATCTGTAGAAATACAGGCCATATTTTATTAAAGGTGTCAGGTCTGCCTAATCTCTCCTGCATGAGATGTTCATTTTGCAATAGTGAAGGCACAGAGATCATCAAATCCATCCACAGTGCTAGGTGAACGCAGCCTTTGCCAGCTACCAAACTCTCTCCTCATTAATATTTTAACATTTGGGGTAATGCTGAGAAACTAGCCATTGTCACTGGAACCACAGATAKTAGTAGTAAATCTTTTCAAAGAGAACTACTACTTCTCTGGTATCTAAGGGTTAGAATTTAAAATTGAACTAGTCCCAGCGTGATTTGCAGAGCAAAAATAGCAATACAGYGGGCCGCAGCCGCTGAACGTATGCTGCATGCTAGTGAGGCTCGGGAAGAGGGGGGCGTTAGCCTCAAAAGGTGGATGTGGGGTTTCTTGCGTCTCTGAAGCATCTAGTGCCAGACAGGATATTGGGCTAGACAGATCCCAGTCTGACCCAACATAGCAACGTTTGCATTTATGGAAAACAGCAGAGGCAAACTCTGAAGACAAGCACAGTACACAGGGAGACCTAAAGGACRGGTCTGGAACAGTAAGCTTCTGTTAGGGATAAATCTGACCTGGTGCCTGCAAAAAATAAACAACACAACCTTCAGCTTTAAAGGCTGAYGCAGAAGCTGAGGGGGACCGTAGCCCAGAGCGAGGCAGTCCAGATGSGGGGAGCATTTCAGAGGCAAAGCCACACGACCAGTACGGCCGGGCCCGGGAGCTGCAGAGGCACAGATCCGCCCAGCACCAGCTGGGATGCAGTGAGCCTTCAGAAATGGACTGATCCTGAGGACAGGAGGGCCCAGGATGGGAGCAGGAGGGAAGAGAGATCAGGGGCTCTGAAAGCGCAGCTCCCAGAAGCCTCTGGAGGGATTTCTTCCCGTGCACAAATAATGTAACTCTGAGGTTGCTATCAGGTGCCACTGCACAAGCAGGAAGGACCGTTTYGTGGTAAGGAGCCAAGAGCCAAGGATTTTGGTTGTATTTCTGACTGCCACAGGCACCTCATGGCTGCTATGGGGCAAATGACTTCCTAGCACCTCAAATTTCCTGATTTCTAAAATGGGAATATGAATTCTTCTCTCAAAGGTCACACATGTGTCACACATGTGTAACGTCCTTGCACAGGTGATATTTGAGACAATGTCATTACTCAYGTTGACGTTGCCTCGACAGACATATAAGGCCCCTTTGAGCAAGGTGCTGTACTAGCATATAGGAAGAACAATTCCCTGCATGCATTAAATGGCCAAGTCAGACAAAGTAATACAAATATTTTGTATTCCAAGTCCTGAGGTCTAGAGARGAAGGGCTGACTAGTAGAGAGGCTGCAAAATGGGATCTATGAAACCCAAGCTTGGTTCCCCTTCCGTGACAGAGGAAGAGCAGCACTCYCCTGTCTTGGGAGTCCTGAGAGTATAATGGTGTAATGACCTGTAAAATGCTTAGACAGTTCAGTGAGGGAAACTGGGTGACTGCGTGTGTTCATGTGCTCACGTATTGATGACAAGGAAAAAAGATTAAATTATTTGCCCTGGGTCATGCAAGAATATGGATGCTAGATTGCACAAATGTGTGTATCCTGATTGAAACATCAAAGTTTTTTTACCAGAAGAGCATGCATCATCTCAAAAGTGTTATCATTACATAGATGGACCAAACACAGTGGCAGGGTGTGGAGATGCAGAAAAGAGACAGAAAGAGGCAACCCAGTGATCAGTGATAAACTCAGGGGAGAACTGAGAGATCACAAAGAATACCATGAACAGCTACATCAGCATGATCCAGAATCCTCTTGGGAGATGCCAAAGCCACACGAAGTCAGTTGGCGATAAGACAGCAGATGTTCTATCACGAGAACGATGGAGGAGAAAAAAAGAAATTTGCAAAGATGGCACCCCAGCRTTTGCAAGTGTGGGCTTTTTTTAAAAAAAATAGATCTGAAATATTTTGGCATGAGATCTCATCATAACCAGTTTCCTCCCCACACAGTTTATGAGCTTGTTCCTTTGCTGTTTGAGAGCTGCTGTTAATAGTCATGCTGTTGCTGTGTGGTTAGCCAAAGCRTCTACTGCACATACATAGGAATAAGAGAAAGCAAAAAAGCACARAGCAAACCAAAAAGCAACTGAATGATGCAAAACATGTAAATAGAAGCAGTAAACAAGTAACAGGCAAGAAAAATCAGAGACTGCAAATGAATAAGCTCTAACAGCTACACAGAAAAGAGGTGGAAATACTAACTGCTGTCAGCATTAAATAGTTTCGAATAATTTGGAAGTGCAGCAGAAGTACTGTGCTGGTTCTGGGCAAGCACAAGGCCCAGAGAGAGAGAGAGAGAGAGAGAGATGCCATTCACAGGACTGCTGCTGCAGGACATGGAGGAGAAAGTTACGGCTTTTTCCTAGACTGGTTAGTCAGCCCATCAGATGAATCATTTTATACTGCCCCAAAGTGAATGGTGCTGGCGTCTGGCCACTGATTCAGTTGCAACCTTGAACTCTGCCTTCTCTTCCACTTCAGGTGAAACAGATTTATTCTCAACTTGCCACAGATTTGCAATTCAGTATTTATTTGTAGGATGCCTGGTTCTTTGGGCAGCAATGCTGGGAGCTCCTAAGGTTTGTTTTGGATCCCATGTTGGCTGCAAAGGAAGGGTTGGTTGCGTCAGATTCTTTCTGGTCACATTTGCTATGTGTTATACACAAGAAGTGTCTGTTAGGAGTCAATGAAAATACCACTGAGGTTGCATTAACATAGCTAATAGCTGTGTTAATAAATGCCATATAATAAAATAAGTAGGAATATTTTCAGCCAGGTCTAAAGCTATGTGAAAAATGCATTTGATTAATGAAATCCATTTCTGACTGAATAGGACTTTTGTAATCAACTGACAATCCATCTGTGTCCTGTTCTTGCTGGGTAAGTATTTGCAGTTCAGCTTTTTAGGATGTATTTCAGAAGACCCACTCTGTGGTTGGCTTCTTTCATATATTGATTGGCAGGAGATGCTGGATGATACTTGCTAGTCTTTCGTCCCCTTTGGAGATCAAAACAGCAAATTGAAGCCACCCAGTAGATAACGCAATGGGTACACCTACAGGAGGCTTCGTCAACTCATGTTAGTAAATGATTCCACTGTCAGAAGAAATGCACGCTACACCAGTGGAAGTAGATGGGCTCCCCATTATGAAGAAATGGTATTTCCCAAACAGAACTGCAGCGATCCTGGTGCTGAATGACAAGCTGCACAGTGGCCTGGCTCCCCTGGTTGTGAGCAGGCAGGAGGCCGTAGAGCAGACCAGTGCATGCAGTACTGCCCTCATAATGCACTTGTTGCTGCCATTTAAGTCTGAACCTCTTGCAGGAAACATAGGAAACTCTGAAGTGACTCCATGATGGTAGCAGCATTGGGTCATTCTGGTTTCTCAGCAATACCCAGTGCAATTCCTCTCCCAGTGACAAGTGGGTTAACTGGAGGGACACTCTAATTATCTCTGCTTCAATGTTTTATAGTCCTTTCTAACAAAAGAGCTTAAAAACACACTTAGCTTCATTCACATCTTTGTAAATATGAGTTGTCACCCTTGATTTTTATGTTTTCTAAACATCAAATGCATAAATGTGTCCCAAAACTAACTTTCATCAATACAGGATGACTCTACCTGTACCTTGTAAATGAGCAGACTAGTTAGGCTGTAGTAGCATATTCCTGTCCTGAGAGCTGTGACTCCATCCACTGACCTTGAAGACAAAAGATAATTCTCTTTAGCATCGAATTATASCTGCTGGACTTGCCAAGGCAGGAGAGGGATGTGACTAAAAGCAAATGAATGGAAAGTATTTGATTTAGAAAAAAAAGAGCTTGTTAATCAAATCTAACACAGAAACTGTTAAAATCAGGTTTAAGTGCCTTTTACCAGCTTCCAGTTTGGATGATATCAATACATGTTTTGAAAACACACCTGGAAGAGTGCACACACTTATCTCGAAGCAGCATCTGAAGTTAAGTTACTTGGTTCGTTTTAGACTAGTCAAAAATTAATGCAATGATCTCTTTTCAAAAGGTTAATTTGAATTGCATAATCTGTCCACAGATATAAGAATCATCCAAACTGCATTGTCCTGCAGGCACTGGATGGTGAGCTTATTCAGTGGTCATGTTAAATTTCCATGTGTTGGCCAGATGCTTTCATTGGAGCCTCGGCAAATCAGTGTGGCTGTGATCTGCTAATTGTTTTGACACCATGGGAGTTGAAAAGCGCTAGTGAACACTTGGCTCAACTGAAATGTATGTTTTACTTAAATGACCCCAGGGATGATCAGAGTCAATTTTCCTGCTTATGTCTGCTGCCCCAGTGCTTGAGGTGGTTCTGGTCAGTGCTACAGAAAACAAGCTAGTATTTAGTTAGCTCTCTCTGTATAGCATACAAAGAATAGAAGTACCTATTCAAAGCCAGGCTCCAATTCAAGGAGCCACTTAAACATATGCCCTAATCAGGACAGCACTTGAGTGTATATATGCTTATCTGTAAGCACGTGCTTGATTTCCACTAGTCTGCATGAGATTTACACCCAGGTTTAAGAGTCAGCACATGCTGAAGTGCTTTTCCAAGACGTTTTCCAGAACCAGGATCTAAGTGAGAAAAATGAGAATGCCACACTGGAAATAGATTTGCTGCTGCTTTTGCAACTGTAAGGAAGTCCAGGCAAACTTAGTTCCCCTTAGGTCAGATAAATTATTTTTCATTTATTCTCCTGCTCTCTCCTCTCTTCCAAGGAAGCAGAGGATTTTTGCTTTAGAAGACAACTTCTGTTCGCTGCTCATTCGGGTGCGAGTTGAAGGAAAGAAGAATGTAGGCTGTTGGAAAGAATTTGTTTCAGACTCATCCATTAAAATCATTTTGTTGGTTCTTCCACAGTTGACTTGTAATGACTCCCAGGAGTTTCTCTCCCAGAAGTGAGGTCAAACATATTGACTTTTCTTTCTTTCCTCACAGCTTTTCAACACTGGACAAATGATTGCTTTGATAATTAAAYATTCACAAATGCAAGGCACAGTGATTGCAAAAAAGGACTCTGTCTCTAGGAACAGGTTACACAGCTTAGTGAACTCTATTCTCAGACTGTTTGGGAGTAAGTATCCTTCATGAGCAGTAAAAAGTTTCTAATTAGGGATATTTTCAGTTTAAAGACAAAAAGGATGAATTAATATAATCACCCACACTATTATGCTACCTTGTTTTGACTCGTTGGACTACTTGTTGCAGTAGTTGAATCGTAGTATTTCTAACCCTAACTAATGATGGCATGGAGGAATTAGGACATGGAACGGTCTTCCACAAGATCAAGGGAATGAAATGCATAGGATTCGAATCATGGATGGAGTGAACTAACATCAGCTAGAGGTACTACAGTAGAGACCAGGAAAAGAAGAATTTAAAGGGGATATGGATTTTTACATTAGCAACCTATATGTCAACATAGACATATAGAGAGACATCTTACTTATAGAGGTGCTTAGGAGCAGCTTCTTTTCTAAAGAAGCTGCAGCTCTGAAACACCTGGATGCAGCCCTACAGGCAGGATCTAGACAAAATACTTCCATTTTCATAGGATCCAGTGCTGCTCTGAGCTAAAGATAAAGTGCAAGAAGTCTTTTTGCTCTTGCCTTTGTTAGTTCTCCTTGGCAGAGCAAGATTAGAGTCAGCTCAGCATGGGAAAGCACTCGGGTACCATGCGTTTGGATTGAGACCAGCCATACCAGGAAAACCAGTGCTCCCACTCTGCTGTCTAAGTTCAGTGCAGCTCTTCTCAATTTTATTTCCATTTTGCAGGCTTTGGGAGTTTTCCAGATCTGAGCAGTGAATTTGAAACTCCTGACCACAGCCTAGATCTTCCCTGTCTCCCTGTAGCCTCTCTGAAGCTKTCTGAAGCCCTCAGTGTCCCTGGGAGGGATGAGCTGACCCCAATTTCAAGTGTGCGGTATCCTACTTTTCAATTGTGGGGATAAATAAATGCCAAGCAGTTCAACAGCTGCAAGCAGGACTCACCACAACGCATTAACCATTAGTAGCACGGCCACCCTGGGGAATGCTCTCCTGCTTGCTGCACGGCCTTGCTCTCCTAGTCCAAGCACCTCAGCTCAATGCTGCCATGAATCCCAGCCGAGGATCCTCAGCTTTTCTCTCTCCTAGCCCACAGCCCTTCAGCACACCTCACTACGTCCCTTCACTGGGAGGGCTAACTCTCGCCCTCCTTTCATGATAGCTACACTTAACCAAAGCAGTGTGTCAGAGTCCCACAAGCCAGGAAATCCTCTCTTTGCTCTCCAGGAGGGCTACCTCCTCMTGCAGAGACTCTGCCTTTTATAACCCCATCCATCACATTAATTAGGCCTCTCAAGTGAGGGTTACCTGACCAATATGATTCATTTCAGCCTCTTTCTTCTGGTAGTGGTAGAAGCTCTGCTCAACCACAATTACCCCAAAGCATTTATAGCTACTCTCCTCAGATGGCTGAAAGTTGAAGCTAAACAAATGTAGACTAAAAACAAGACACTTTTTTTTTTTTTTTTTTTTTTTTTTTTTGTAGCAGTAGTGGCCATAACTAACCATTGGAAGGATTTGCTAAAGCTACAGTAGATTTTTCCATTGCTGGAAATTTTGAGGTCAGGGTGGGATGCTTTTCCACACTGTGGTTCAAATGGGAATGAGTTCAGGGAAGTCCTACAGCCTAGGAATATGAGGCTAGATGATCCTAATGATACCGTAATGTATATGGGACCACATCAGTACTGAACTGGAGGAGGATGTACCTAAGTCATCCCAGGTTTGAATCCAGAAGACAGGCTCCGGCATTGGGAGATTTGCTACATCGCAGGAGGGATGTAGCAGAAGGACATTTCTTGTTCGGCCCTTAGACCTGCACAACTAATTGAAGGTAACTTTCTGGGCCCCTGGGCCCAGCTAGGTCCCTGGACATCCCACATGTAAGCAGCAGTGATGCTAATTAAAGTTTTAAAATATGCTAATGAGCCTGATTTCAGCTCTGTCTCTTTAGAAATTTAAAGAGGCAGAGCATTTACCCGATTTCAGACAGACCTACATTCATCTTGTTCTCTCTCACATGTATACAAAGTATTTGAGCTTTTAGTCCGTAATTTCATCGGGAACTAGTGAAAATGTGGTGTTGCTGCCTGAGACTAGGAAGTATTGAAACATACAGCTGCTGGAGATGATGACTCAGTGACCAGTTTACCAGTAGTTTCAATAAATATGAGTTTACAGACACTCCTTTCAACCCTACTGGCTGCTGTGGGTTTTCTTGGCATGATGGGAAGTGACACTAAATGAAAGAGTCTCAGTTGCACAGGAACAGATCCAGGATCTCTCCTGATGCATGGACAGATTAAAAGAAAGTACCCACATTGTCCAAGCAGGATGTCCAGTCGCTCCTTTACGAGGAGAGCAAACTGCTGGAAATGAATGAGGACACCTCACCTCATTCTGAGTGAATCACACCTCTGTTTTTACGTTACTRCCTCTGTGCTCCAGCCCTATGGAAACATTTCTCCTTAAAGACCCCTTGACATTGTCACTAGCTTTGCAGATTGCTCAYGCTTTGTACACAGGAAAACTCACTTTTAGAAGAGTGTTTAGGTGAAATAAGACAGACTTTTTCACACCGAGGAATAACTTCTCATAAATCTGCCAGAGCACATTCATTTGTCTTGCAAGCTTGCCTTAAGCCTCCAGTATCTCTGCTCATCAAGGTCACATCTGTTTAAATGTGCGCAGGGAGCCTGAGCCAGCCACTGGGGAAACATTGATTTGTGATCCTGTATTGCAACAGCCTGAGCAATTAATATGATCAAAACATCCCATTCCATGTCATTATTATAGACCTCATGATATTTATTTTCATTACTTAGGACTTAAAGATGAAAGGGGCAGCAGTGGCTCTAGGGTAGAGCTGTAGGTGGGAGAACCCTAACTTGTCTGAGCTACCTCCATGCCCAGAAATGAAGAACAGTTCTAATATTCCCTGTCAGTGGCTGATGGATATTTTGGTATAGTCTTGAGGTCACTGTTAGTTTCCAGCTGAAATGTAGATGATACAGGTCAGGATTTTAGAACAGCTGCTCTTGTCTGGATCAAGCAGATCATAGAAATACAACACCATGAAACCTGAATATGGTTGGGATCCTGGTCAGCTTCTCTCTGACTTTATTCTCACATTATTTTCTAACTGGAGGAAGTGCTACCCCAATGAAAAAGCTGACTTTGAAAAGATGAACAGTCTTCTCAGCTCCTCTGCTCTCACACAGGACTGGGAAGAGAAGCATTGGATACCTACACAAGTTAGGTATCCTTTCCAGTTGTGCCAACTGAAACATGCTCTTGACAAAGCAGCTGTAATAAACTTAGACCTCTACATATTCCTTTTCCAAGTATGATCTTGATGAGGGTTCAACTATAATTTAGCATGTGAATGGTCCAGCAGCTCCCTTCATCCTAAACTCTTGCCTGGCCAGCTCTTTCTCAAAGCTAAGCAATATGAGTGAAATATGGAAGCAGACGGAGAGGAAGTGTAGTTAGCATTCATTCATTGCTTATGTTGTACAGGCTGTCAGAACTAATGAAATTTTATAACAGACGGGCAGCGATCAGCTTCTTAGTGTGATTTATCTTTCTTACTCCTGGCTCTATAGCCTGGGTAATTCTTCATWCGTCTTTAAAAATGCCAAGATGACTAAGCACAGGACCCACCTACCCAGAAAACTAGCAAATTGTGTCAATGCATAAGGATAATTAATAATCACCTGGCTTGAGTGATGAGTGACTGTCAGGCAAAACATTCTCTCTCTCTCTCATTGATTTCTCCCCACCCTACTTCCTATCTCCCACTGAGCTTCCAAAAACTTCAAGAGCATCCATTATTGGGGCTTTTCTCCCTCCCCCTTCTGCCATCTCTCTTCAAACTACAACAGATGTTTGCAAAGACATTCCTCAGACTGAAGGCACTCATGGATGGCGCTGTGGGCACACACAGCCCCGGATTCACATCATTTATCCTGAAAGGTGCCAGCTAGGCTTGACAGATTCATTTGTAATAGCTTTGTAGTAGATGATGCAAATTGATGCAAAACATATGAGTGAAGCTAGCTTCATTCACCACCTGTTAATGGCAGGAGCTGCGGGGGAAGGAAATGTATTTTGTGCCTTCGTAGCAACTACCTTATCTTGMGAAACAGTGAAGGTCGCCCATACCCAGGGTGCTTCAGATGAAAGCACTGGGAGGAGTAGTGACCTAAAAAGAAACTTTCAYCTCCAAATAGAAGGAGCAGTACAACGTGTAGAAGAATTTGCTTTGTTCCAAGAGTGACATGTAGAGATGAGATCTTCCAGTACGTTCATCAGTCTGTCATGTCTCTCTGTATCAGTCAACTTATCTTCACTTGGCAGTGTATCAAGCTAATGCTGATTGTCTGAAAAATCATTCCTTGAAATATCACCTTAGGTYTCAGAGTTAAAATGAGACTGAAATGAATGAGGCATTTAACATTCCTTTAAGTTATGGTTGCAGGCTATCTGCAGCCTAAAATGAACAATTCTGCTTTCTGTACATTTGGTTCATATTTAGCAAGAAATGCAAGGAATTCTTAATGTTATTTTGAACTGGAATTTCAGACACTGATTTGGACTGTGTATTCAAAATCAGTGATATTTAGCCATGAATACAGAGGAAAGTTATGACAAGAAAACAAAAATATACTTCTAAAGTTCTTGCAGTTCTGTAGTTTCTATGTAGGTTTGTGCTTGCTGGGGTTTTTTTCTTAAAAAGGATTATGATGCTGTGAACATTCATATGGGTGAAAGAAAAGAACCTAAACAGCTGCCTCCACTTAACTACCAGACTTTTCAGAGGCTATAGGGAAGGGGAGGAATCTGGGACTTTATAAACCAAAACCAGCCTGTTTCAAGGTAGCTATAAAAGAAAGAAAGGAAGAAGGGAAGGAAGAARGGAAGAGAAAGGAAGAGAAAGGAAGAAAGCAAGCAAGGAAGGAAGAAAGGAGGGAGGGAAGGAAGGAAGAAAGAAAGACTACTGAAGAAAGATGCTAAATCTACCTCAAAAAGATCATACAAAGAAAGGAAAAATTATGAGGAAATGTGCTAAGAATAATGGGATATTGATAAAAGAAATCTGCTTGCGCCTTTCATGAGGTGATGACGGAAAAATCTGTCTCTATGCTCATAACATACCAGGAAATGAGAGATAATAGAATAAAATTTTAAGTGAGAGGGAAAGATCTAGGTCTTCACATCTCRTATCCCCTGAATCCAAATTGTCTGTGAGTCAGCCAAACCAGTTGTACAAGGAATGCTGGAGGAACACCTCATTATAGCATAGGGCTATATATTCCCTATCCAAATGTTCTTCTATCTTTGTTTAAAACTTACTGTGTCTGCTGGCTTTTTTTCATTTTTCCTGTGTTTTTCCCATCAACCTGACTCATTGGGCAATAACCTGGTAACAGGATACAAATCAAGAATCTGGCTCTAGTGAGCCTTACCTTWAAGGGGTATTTTCAATTAACTTTAACTTAGAAACTAAGTAACAGGCTTAATTGTGAATCTCAGCACAGTTTGAACTCTTCTCACAGACGACACGCCATGCACTGAGTAAGATGTGCTGTGCTCTCCATGAAGAGCGAAATGGTTGAGTCCCCTAAATGAAAAACTAACTGGTCTACGGAGTCATGACAGCATCTCTATCATTGCTTAACTGAGCTTTCTTCTGTGACCTTTAGCTCTTCAGCTACCATTGYACTTCCTTTCCTCTTTCTCACTTTTGTTCTGCCAAAGAGATGGGACCTCTCTGAGCCCCTGGTTGCCTGCCCGCRGTGGCCCAGAGAGGTCACAGCTCAGTGACCAAGGGCACACCTTTTGCAAAGGCTAAGGTGCTGCCTTATCCTTTCTCCTATCCCGCGATGGCCTGCCAAGCGTTAGGCTGTGGCAGMAAGTCGACAGCCCTGAAGTTACTCTGCTCGAGCAGCCCCTTTGTTTGAAGTTTTGCTTCTTTGGATTCGCAGTGAAAGACGTTCAGTGACTGACAGCCTGACCTCTATGGAGGGAGGGCTAGAGAAGTGCAAATCCCCAGAGAAAGCACAGTTTTATCCCTTCCTCGCCTTAGCTCTGTGGATGATGGATGGACCTCATGGCTACAATCCCACAATTTTTGGWTTCTTCTAGGAACAAGCTGCTTTTTCTAAGCAGGTCTTGTTGCAGGGTAAATCATGCCATGAATTCATGCCAGGGAGATGCATGTAGCCTGTTCCCACTCCGTTACTGGGTGATCTCAGGGAGCCTCAGTCAGCTGAGCAGTTTGTAATGGAGCCACATCAGAGGGAGGAAAATTTCTTGTGGAAATCCGAACATCATCTTTTTACTCAGTTGTCAGTGTGCTCCTAGGGTTTGGGGAAGCAYCACTCCTTCTCTAACTCAGCCTCAAGGACGTTGCATTGCTGGCAGCCTGAGGAATTCACGGCTGGTCGAGAGGACAAAGTCTTTTTCCTTCTTGGCTGCAAGGGGTTGCTCTGACCACTCCTGCACTGAAGCAGCACCCTCAGGAAGGGGGAAATGTCAAGGTCCTTTCAGCAGGTTAAAGGCGACAGTAGTTGCCCACAGAGCTTTCCTACCTCGAGGCCTCACTGCTTTTTCCCTCCTCTCAGTAAAAGGGAAAATGGAAAATCTGAGAAAGCTTTTGACAACGGGAGACTTCTCTCTTTTTCTTCCAGCAGTTACAATGACATAATCAGAGCTTGCTTCTTCCATCTGTGCTGGGACTGCATTGCTGCCTACTACACCAGTTTACATGGGAAGAAGCGGTAGCACTAGGACATTTCCCAGCTCCCAGGAACCCTGCAAAGAAGAAATCTGCACTAAGAGTAGCAGCAATCAGACGTCTCCATTGCCCGAATGCTTTGTGGGTCAACATGGGCAACTTGTGGGACAGACAGACAGGGCTTTCCATGGGGCTCAGACAGAGGATCTCCAAGCTCCGCGTGCCTCGTAGCGGCCCTAGACCTGGCCAGGTGTTACCCTTTCAGACAGCAATGACAGAATCTCTGAGAAAACTGGTACTGGCTCTCACTCGAGGGTCTAATTTAATGAACAGCCTCCAATTGACTGTAATGGGTCTGGACTCCATCAAGAGCAAGAAATCGGAGTCTGGATCTAATAAGAATATCTTCGATGCATTTTATTTCAAAGTCTCCATTTCATGGACAGACAACTGGACGCAGGAAGCCAGTCCACCGTATATTTRAAAGTAGATCGACTCACTGTTTCCAGTGCTATCATTCAACCCACTCCCTTAATCCCTGCGGAGTCTGAGTCCCAGCACGCACCGCACCGCTGCCACGGCGTTAATTGGCAGATTCACGCTCAGCCCCAAAATCACCGGTCCTAATAAGGAAATTGGCCGAGAGAGCAGACACCCCGTCTGCCTCTAGCAATCCCCTGCCCTTCACAGCAGTYGTGGGGGACTCAGCACCCTGGTTTAGCCTAAAGCCCATTCTCATACCACTGCCACTTATTGCGATCAGGACAGATTAAATCCCCAGAGGCCACGAGACGGCTGAGATACCCGGCACTTGGCATGCTGGATGAAAACTGTCCCTCCGGGAGGAAGGACTTTTGTGACTAGGCTTAATTGGCCTTGTGGACTAAACAGCAGTTCCTGGCTGCCTGCATTTACAAGGTTTAATTTTCTAATTGAAATTTCATGGAAAAGCTGCACCTTTCTGATTAGTCGCCCCAGCGTGAACACTCTCTCATAACATAGACATCTGCCCTCCGGACTAACCTTTCTAGAAGCTGCATCAACAAAGTAATGCTAATAAAAATATCCATCTGTGCTTAAAGATAAACAAAGCATTAATACACCAAACTGAGGCTTAGATTATATTAGAGTCAGCTTTAATGATATTACACATCTGTTAGGATATATTTCCCACCCGGGCCATCTCTCTCTTGCTTTCTAAATATCTTCATACAAAAAAATGTGAGAGCATTTCCCTCTGAGAACTTAGCATGCGTCACAGTTGCAACTGGCCATGCTCWGAAAGGTCCTTTTTCCCCGAGACACCCTGCTGGGAGAGGGCCCAGGGATTAGGGTCTATAACCTAAACATTATTGTACTTAAAAGTAAATGTTCCCCAACTCTCTCGACTTGGGTTTCAGAGCCTCTTCAAAGGCTGTTTTCTTCCCTTCCTTGGCAGCAGGGGAAAAAATATTTCAGACCCCAGAAACCAGACACTTCTCAGAGCGTCTGCAAAAGTGTGTGGTGTGTGCGTGTCCATGTATATCCATGAAAGAAATTGCKCTCTAATCTGCTGTGGAACTGCCAAAGCAGTGGTTTTCAGCAATGCTTTTCAGCCTGGAGACGGTGACTCCAGGGTTTTGTTACTGCGAGCTGAATGGTACGAGAATCCCCAGGCATAGTAAGGGGGAGATGGGTGGGGGGACACATCAGATTTGCCCTCTATTTTTCTAATAGACCCCAATACACACAAAGGAAGAAAACTAATTTAATATATTGTGAATCTTATCTTAAGAGAACCTGTAAATCTGTTTCTTCCAGCAGTTTTTCTAAAAGAGTGGCCTTATCCTGTTATCCATGCAAAGCAAAGTTGTCTGGAAATTAAAGCCTGGAATTCACAGGATCTGGATATAAGTCTGCCTTTGATGAAGGACAAATCATTTCCCTTTTCTGTGCCTCCTGTCCACACATCTGTAAAATGGGAATAACAGTTGTTGCCTGTCTTCCAACCTAAAGGAAAGCCCAGTGGCAGAAAAATGAATATAATCGTCCTGTCCAGCTTTCGAAACAATGGCTGAAATAGCAAAGTGGAAGTATCGCGATCCTCATTGCTGGTCCTTTGGAGAAGCAGCTCCTTCAACTTCTAGCACAATATGAGCTCAGGAACCTTATGTTAGTAACACACAAGTATTAAACAGTACCAAACAACAAGCCAGCACCCCCTGAACTGTCACAGGTTCCCCTGGACCTGCCACAGGCAGACGACTGCCCATGCCCCAGCATTACCACAGATATTTGCTTCGTAGCAAGGGTAGTTTGGACAAAGAGCTGCSCCAAAGGTGTTCAACTGATGGTCCTGAAATTCTCCCGTTCCTCTGGAGCCCTCTACTCATTGGGATGCTTGGCAGATTTCTTCCCTCCCACTGAATGGTGATTAATCCAGCCCGTGCTGATGGCTCGCTGTCCCTTCACATTCCGATAAGCAGGTCATTGAAGATAAGCCAGAAGTAGTCTGACCAATTTGCTTGGAATGCACCAAAAATGTTCATTGTAGTGAAAAATTCATCATTTCATAAATGACTCATCACAGTTCACCTAGCTCTGGATCAGACACAACTGCTTCTCCCTCCACTAACCCTGCGTCTCATTCACCAGTCACACAGCAAATGCATCCTGAAATGAATAACTGCTCCTMTGGATGGAACTTTTTTTCACCAAGGAATTACTAAACCTGACACTTCTGTGATATATYGCAAAGATCTGACTCCTAGAGGTGAAATATTAGTAAAAAAAAAAAAAGCATACTTAGAGCTCATTTGCTTCCACTGAATATATTTATTTGTATTACAGAAGCACCTAGAGACGCCTGCCAAGCTCTGGGTCCCACTGTGCTCCAGGTTGTGTAAACACATAAACCCAGTATATGATTCCACGAAAAGCCAAAAACTTAAACACTCTGGCTCAGAGCTAACAAAATATTTAGGCTCCTGTATTTTCACTGCTATCCACTACCTATAGGGATCATGATACCAGAGTAAGTGTTCCCATTAGATGTCTTAAAACCTATCCCTAAACAAACTGTAGAACAGGCAAAAGAGGCACAGAAAGGAGAAGTAACCTGCAATGGGTAATGGTTTGGATCAATGGCACAGCTGGGTGGAGATGGTGGAAACRAGATCCATGGTACCAAACAGTTCAGACCAACAGATCACTGTCAACACTCTCACCCATGAATATTCCCTTTAYTAGCTTTTTAACTAGTATTTTATCAGTGTGGTACTCCTCTAATGCAACGGTCCTCTTGCCATGACCTGGGGAATCAGCACGGAATTACCAAACCAGGCACAAATCTATCTGAATTCACCTCATGTCTGTGGCATGTATATGCCACATCTCTAAAGTGGGAACAGCTAGGAACCACAGGGAAGTCAATACACTTTGGAGATACCTCAGTATCTCCTGCCCATTTTCCTGCTGTACCTGGCAACAAAGCAGCAGGTAGCATGTGTTGTTTGGGGTGGTGAGATTTTAGTATTATTTTCTATTGTTCTGTATTGGATAAGACAGTGCAGATGTTGAGATAGCTAAAGAATTCAATAGGTGCATAGAAAGATGCTTTAAGTATCCATGCACTCTCCAGGAGGCAAGTGAAACTAGGCAGCAAAGTCTCCGATTTCTGTATCTTTCCAGTTTAATACAATATGTGATGTTACTTTCCCATCTGGAAACACACCATGCATGTATTTCATTTTCAGTGTGAAATGGGGTGTAATGCCACTGTGGCTCAAAGGTTTCCTTTCAGTCAAGTGCTTTGGAGGGGAGAAGGTATCTCACAGGAAAGAGTAGATTGGAAAACCAGAGCCATCCTAGCTAAAAAAAAAAAAAAAATGAAAACCAGAACACTGGTTTCCATGACAGAAAATCATATTGCTCTCCCAGAGCATTATTAGCAGAGGATATCAAGATCCGCTCTCCAAATGCGGCTCACTGAAATTTTTACGAGAATATTTACAAAATCACCGAAGTATCTGTGGTGATTTTCAACCAGCTGCTGAGGGGAGAGGGCAAGCAGAGCTTTGAAAACCGTTGTGTCCTCCCGAGCGCGGGCCCAGACCGCAACCGCAYGTTGGCACCAAAATCCCTCGCACCGCCCCAGAAGCTGCAGCAGGACTGTGCTCGGTGATCCCTACGCAGAGAAGGAGTTAAGATAGACCTGGAAGGGAAAACATAGTTTAAAAGTAGCTTCTGCATTGCAGCTTTGTAAGGCTCACCCTGCTAACCCTCGTATAGAAGAGCCGCTGTACCTGAACCTGCGGCAGCCGTAGGTCCTTCCGTGACGTAGAGAGCCASACTGCAGTTCTGCAGCTCAGCCTGCCTCCCAGTAGCTTGTTTAATGCGGGAGATTTTTAAAAGCCACGTTTCTTCAAAGGATTAATTTGTCTTTTGATCCAGTGAACACTCTGACGAATGCTACTTTCCCTATCGCATTCGAACACACTCCGTTTTAGAAGTTAATAAACCCATTTGCTGCCAAATAATTTTTTTTTCCAATTTTACTCTATCAGGATGATAAGAGGTTTAATGTCTTGGTGGCTTTTCCTTCTCCTTTCAGTAGCTAAATCAGGTGTAGCTATCACTGCAGAGAGTAGTGCTTTTTCCCTGTTACATAAGCATTATTCCCATTTCCACTGCACCGTCTTCTCACCAGCTCATGCTGACTACAACAAACCACTTGGTGTTAATATGTATGATCTGAGCACACAGGGAGCACTCTCCCACTCCCTGAAATGCCGCTAGGTCTTTGGACGAATGCTTTGGCGTGTGATGACATTGCACCGGCTGGGAGGAGGAAGATGTTTYCAGCAATGGTTGCCATGCCACAACCTGAACCTAAAACTTCCAGAGCATGAGTCCAGCTATAAGAGTCAGAAAGCATATGTCTGGACAGAAGAAAAGGCCATTCACCCTTGCTGTATCCKCTCCAGAAGGTAGCCTGAGGATCACTCAGGTGTGCTCCCTTCTGAATTAAGCAATAGAAATGGGGAGCAAAGATCTAGAGGCAAAATACAAACACCCAAGCTAAAAACTTGCCAAAGGGCATTTGACTTTCTACTTATTAAGTCTTGATTCTCACYTACAAGAAGAATCTGCTATACTATTTAGCACCATAAACAAGACTTAATGGGGATTTATGCCCTRTAGGACATTTCACCTTGAATTTTATATCATACACAACAGTGGAGGGCTCTGTTGACATCCTGGACCATTTCTGTCATACTGACAACAGTAGAGGAGCAGTACCAAGTGGTGCCTTTTGCAATGCTGGATTTCAGCCTCCAGGAAAGAAAACTGCGGGGCTCACAGAAAACAGCTATGAAAATGCTGTGGGTGCTATGTATGCTCATTCTACACCATGCTGCCATGACTCCGTATGTCCATATGAGGAGASTTGGTTCTGCAAAGCAGGGAGTGAACTATCTGTTTTGGCACAATAGTTTTTTTTGCTGTTGTTTTTGCAGCCTTCCAAGGAAGGTAACAAATTTCAGAACAAATTTTAAATTCATGTATCAATTTAAGGAAGCAGTTTCTTATACGTAAGCATGAATAACATTTAACTCAAATAATACAAGCTAACGGGGGCCTAAACCAGACATCGACAAAGTCAACAGAAATTTTTCCATTGTTTTCACTGGGCTTTACATTGGGTTCTAAGAGTAAAAAATGTGATTAATAAGATGAGTCCAAGGAAAAAGGATATGCTTGGAGGCAGGAAAAGGACTAGGCCCAAGGGCTATAAAACTTGAGAGCCTTCTCATCACAAATGCTCAGTAACCTTAAACCATAGCCTGGCATCTGGATACAGCATCTTCCCTTAGGAGCAAAATCTCGGCTTCCCAAGTCTGTGATTCCCAGTTTCCCCCTTCCAATTTCATTCCAGCATGCACAGCCTTCTCATTTTTCATCCGATGCATGTGGTGAATCCTAAAGCAGTAAGCTCTATTTGCATGGTTCGTTTCCAAATTCAGAACTCTGAAACCTTTTCGGTTGCCTGCTGGAAGATCACAGCCAGGAACTCAGAGTAGCAAGGCAAAGTTGCATCGTAGTCAAGATCTGTTCTCTTCATTTGAATGCATCAGTGATTACACAACGAGATTTTCGCTGTAAAATGTATGCTGTTTTTTATCCTTTAACTAATTTTAATCTTTCTTTTTCACTTGTCACTTTGCTGTTCACAAAGCATGCTTTTTGATGAGGGTTTCAGCAGAATGCATTAAAGAGAAGAGAGATAACAAGACCTAATAACCCTCTTTATCKCAAAATAAATAAATAAAAAGAACAACCCTTCCATTTAGGTGTTGCGGATATAATTGAATGTTTCTTTGAAAACTCTTTGATCAATGTAACTTGTTAAACTTTTGCTTTTGTCTCAAATTTAGCTTCTGTTCTTTTCATGTTGRATGAAAAGCTCAGTTACTCCACTCAGCCTTATCTTGAAATGATTAGTGAGGCATTCTTGGTSGTGGTGGTTTCTCCCTGCCTTGTAAGGCTGGATAATAATAACAGCTAAACTCTTACCCACCTGAGATGAAAGTTTGCACTGAAAAGGGGTGAGAAGCGGGATTCTGGCTGACTTATTTATGCTATTGTTTCCACCTTCACCATGGTAGTAGAGCGTTACCCACGTATATTATGCGGACATACTTCACTGTGCATTGCACACACAAAAACTTAAAAGCTTGCATGCCTTTAGGTCTTGGCAGCTTTACCATGAGRGAAATATTTATCCTGGCAAAATCAAAGTCTGACAATAAAAGGAACTGCTAAAATACAAAATGAATATATGCTTTGTTATATAGAATTAGAGGCATTACCAGGCTAAATAAGATCTTGGGTTCATCTAGTCTGGCACTCTGTCTTTAACCATAGCTAAATACTCCAGAGGAAGGGTAATAAACTCACAGTAGACAACTTACCATTGATTTATTTTAGCAGACTGGTAATCAAAAGCCCCATCAAGTTATCTTAAGATATTTCAAGATTTGTTTTTAATTGATAAATTAAACAGCCCTCCAATTTGTCCCAGATAAATTCAAAACCAGAATAACAACAGAAGTATGACTGAAAGGACACATCCCCTTCCTACCCATTTCAAGCCCAGTCCTACCCACACATCCTACAGAAAGCTAGCATCTTCCAGCAGTGTTGCTGGAGACCCTGCATGCTACACAGAACATTTTGTAGGGAACGTGCTCACAGCTGAAGTTCATCCCAACCCCAGTTAGGTGATTTACATTATACAGCACAAGGGATTATAACCATTACAGTTAATTAATTTAGTCTGTAAAGTCTCTAGAAACAGAGTCATCCTTTCACTATATATATATATATATGTATATATATATACACTGCTACTTGCAGAATGAAGTTCCAAGCTCAGGGGCCTTGAGGTGATATTGCTAATAAAAAAGAAAAAAGAAACAGCAGTGATGATGACAAGGTATGTGTTCTCCTGCAGTGCATGTGAATATGAATGGACCTTTTTTTTCTGGATTCTAATGAACATTCCTCATTTTTGATACATAGTGGCATAGAGCTCCACAGATTAATTACCCACTGGCTAAAAGTACGCTTTATCAGATGAATTGTGGTGCTTTCTGGGTTCATGGGTAGCCTCTTTTCTTTTTTTCTGCTAGCCTGCCCCTATTAATCTCYCTTTTAATGACTACCACTGCCTGGAGGGTGACAACTTTTTGAAGACTAGAAATTAGGTTTTGTTTCCCTTTGGAGTAAAATCARACCTTTCCAGTATGGCTGTAAAGGCAAACAGGTGGTAAAATACACCCGTTCAAATCAAACCTGAGGCTTTCAGTTCGCAGAGGATGCGAAGGAGGTGCTCACCCCCCATCTCAGATTATGATAGAGGCTCAGCACCCAGGTCCTACGTGAGTTATAGCACAGAGCCTCTGCCCAGGGAGGGCCGAGTTCAACAAAGCRAGTGTATGGATCCGAGTCGCGCGTGGCCCAGAGCCTCTCGCTGCTTGTGATAATACTGAAGATCGTCTTTCTAAAAATGTTCCTGGCGAGGAGTTTGTTGAAACCTATGCATATAGCCTCCATAAAGCAGCTGAGCTTTAACGAACAGGTGTGTTTAACAAAATTTCATTTAACGTTAATTTAACGAATTTAATTTCATTTGCTACATGAGTGGACGATTACTCAGATCACCTAAGGAAAATATAGCTTCCTTAGATGTCCCCGCTGTCTCAGGATCTGGTATTCTGGCTTGAAATCTTAAAAACCTTTTTGCTTTTCTTTTCATGCCTCTGGATGTTTGTGTGCAAATAAAGAGACCTCATTGATTATGGGGTTTTCAAAATCTATATAATAAAACTCTTAGATTCAACTCAGTTATGGGGTCTCACTTTTTTGTGTGTTCTCAGAAGGTACAAAACAGCAGGAATAAATTAAACATTAACAAATTAATAATGAACAGAAGTGATTGGTCACTCTGATGGAAATTACATTCTTTAGAATAAAATTTTCTGGAGTTAGGCTTCACTTCATTTGTGTGTCATGCCAGCTTGTGGGGTTCTTACTCCAGTTTTACTCCTTGTTTATGCAGGCAGAGAGGGTTTGAGGAAAAACTTGGCCAGGTCTAGAGTAGCTGGCCCAGTCCCACTGTTTTTGTGCTTCCTCAAAGCATCACAGAATTATTTTCAAATCAGAGTTTCGAAAGCTGGCTGCCAATACTCAGATTTACAAATAAGACTTTTGTTCAATGGTTCATGATTAACACGAGATGGATCGTGCCTTCTAACACAGCCTTGGTCACATGTGGTACATCTGAAAACACAACGAGTAATTTGACTGTTTCCTTTCTGCRTTGGTAATGATGCCAACACTGGCAYCAAGTCTTTCCAGAAATAATTATACACTTCTGCATAGCCTCAGGAGTAACTTTTATTAATACAAAAATTAGGATGGGGTATTCCTGTATCTGGAYTGGCTCATGTGGATTTAGGCTTCAATTCACTTTTATGGCTTCAATTTAAAATACTAGTGTTCCTTACCTCTTGAATATTTTGACATTCAGTTAGTAAACACCTGTAGTGTAAATAGAGATCTCTGTGGGGAACTCGACATTGAAGTGTAAGCTATTCCAAAAAGGAYGTTTCTAATCAGCTCACGCTGGATCCCCGTTGTCCTACCTCCTGTTCTACACCTCACTAGTGAGGGATGGTCACATGTACATAGATGATTTCCAGCAAAGACCTATTGAGATGAATGCCTTGGTCAATATAACATCTGGCTGCTCCAAGGATGACATCTAGATATGGTGTAAAACACATCGCTACTACTTGAAGAAATATAACAGTTTCCTTCTTAGCCTTCAGCATCCAAGTTCACCCTGGGAGTAGTTCATCCTCAGTAGTTCATTAATATGTATTAATGGAAGCAGAGGGARCAGAGAAAGCAAAGCAATCTTAAAAGACCTGCTGTTATATCTAAGGAAGGAAGGGCAAGTTGGAATGATGGAGAGAGGCACCTAAAACCAGGAAGTGCAAAAGTATTGCTAACTTGCCTTGTGATTTCTTGGTACGCTGTACTTGTCTTCACAGTGACACTCACTCTAAGGAAAAATGGCCAAATCTACTGGTGAGCCCAAGAGCTTGTCATGGTTTTTCCAATGTGCCTGACACAAATGCAAGGTTTGTCTCTGCTTGGAAAGTAGAAATGTGGCTGGTTTGTGGCACCCTYTCTTAAAGGGAGAATACAGTAAAGGAGAACATTAATACCACTAAGAAATGGCCAGAAAAGTATGCATCTTCACGGCAACTGCCGTACAAGTCCTCAGATGTGAAGTCTCATTAGAACAATCTCAAAAATGTCTCTGAATTCCAGCTCACGYTCCTTGAAGAGGAGTAGCAGCCTGATGAAGAGTGAAGATGTTCAGCCTTTAGTACTTTTAGCACGCTGTGCTTCCAAAACAACTGTAAAAACGCTCATCATTACRGAAGCATGCAGTGTAACTAAGGTAGTGTCAAGTAACACAGATAGGGAGTGTGGCTGATGTTTAGCCCAGSTATGGTTAGCTCATAAAACAAATATGTCATTTTTTTGCCAAGGGGAATGGATTACTAGAATTCTGTCCCAAATTTCCCAATCTCAACCCCTTTGTACCCACTTCCTGGGTCAAACTTGCAGAGCAGAATCTCCCTTCGCTGACCAAGCATGGAGGAACAGACCTGACAGGCACACAACACTGCTTCAGAAGGAGACCTGAATGCATTCAGTGTTCAGAGAGGTATTTTCTAAAGAGGGAAGACCATCTCTGGAAATACTGCTCAKTTATTTCCTCCTTGCTGCACAAATATCATGCGAATTCACAGAAAGGGATTTAAAACAAAACAAAACAAATCATTCCAAAGCCAGTTTCAGCAGTTGCTCTTTTGAATAAACAACTGCCACATATATTAGCGGTCTTAATGGCTCTGAAATCTCAGCTTTGCACACCTGCCACTGCCTTGATTTAGTATGTAACAAAATTCCAGATGTGACTTTCCAAACTGCAATGTCATTCCACAGAGCTAGCAAGGATTTCTGTCTGGGTAGCCATAGAAAACACCGCACTCACCAAGAGCAGCTCCTCTGCTGCTGCTGCTGTTTGCAGGCCTTAGGCAGCGTTAGGTGGCTGAGAAAGGACACTGATTTAGATAGGCCAGTGCTGTCCATTTCTGGCTTCATGCTGAACAGTCTTTTACAGAGGTATATAATGGAGGTAAAATTTCTGCTATTCTTGTCTGGCACTGCTGTGAAGGAGTGGGCAAAGCCCAACCCAGGATCAGTCAACGTGCTTGGATTGGTTGCTCATTCGTATGATGCGTCCAATACTACTAGCGTCAGTAGGAAAACTCCTTTTGACCGACTCCCAGAGCCAGACCTAGCTGAAAGCAGGAGCGTGTCTGGAAGGATGGCACTGCGATTCAGCTCTGTCAGCCCATGGTGCTAGCTAACCAAGGGGGCTGGCGTCATTGTCCTCATTTTACACTTGGAGCCTGGCAGACCAARGCCACTGGTCCATGGGATTCTAGGCAGAGCCACTTTGCCTTTCTGATGACTCAGGAGAAGTGCTCTGGTTTACAGCACCCATTAAGACTTCCCTCCACAGCTATGCTGAAGCCCCTCATGRAGCGTGTGCTTAGCTGAGGAGCTAACCAGAGCAGGAGCAGGAGCTAACTCTATCTCTAGCAGAGAGACCTGGACAAGCTGGAGARTTGGGTGGAGAGAAACCGAATTAGGTTCAATAAGGGCAAGTGCAGAGTCCTGCATGGACTCCTGCAGGGAGGAATAACCCCATGCATCAGTACAGACTGGGGGCTGACCTGCTGGAAAGCAGCTCTGCAGAGAAGGWCCTGGGAGTGCGGGTGGACAAGAAGTTGACTAKGARCCAGCAATGTGCTCTTGTGGCCCGGAAGGCCAATGGTATCCTGGGGTGCATTAGGAAGAGAGCTGCCAGCAGGTCAAGGGAGGTGATCCTGCCCCTCTATTCGGCCCTGGTGTAGCCTCAGCTCAAGTACTGTGTCCCCAGTACAAGAGACATGGAGCTACTGGAAAGAGTCCAGCGTAGGGCTACGAGGATGATCAGAGGACAGGAGCATCTGCCCTATGAGGAAGAGCTGTGAGAGCTGGGCCTCTTTAGCCTGGGGAAGGGAAGACTGAGGGAGGATCTTATCAATGTGGATAAGTATCTGAAGGGAGGGTGTCAAGGGGATGGGGCTAAATTCTTTTCAGTTGTCCCATGTGAAAGGACTAGCGGCAATGGGCAAAAACTGAACCACAGGAAGTTCTGTCTGAACATGAGGGGGAATTTCTTCACTGTGAGAGTTACTGAGCACTGGAASAGRTTGCCCAGAGAGGTTGTGGAGTCTCCTTCTCTGGAGATATTCAAAGCCCACCTGGACGCAACCCTGTCTAACATGCTCTAGGTGACCCTGCTGAGCAGGGAGGTTRGACTAGATGATCTCCAGAGGTCCCTTCCAACCTTACCGATTCTGTGATTCTGCAATTCTGTAACCCTGGGGAGCTGTTCAACACCATTCAGGATTCATGGAATGGACAGCTGTGGAAAGCTTTGGAAATCAGGCAAATTAATTTTTGCCCTGATTATATTTTTCTCTTTTCCTGACCAGGGCTGGATCTCAGCTGACTCAGGGACAGMACTACTAGTGAATCCAATGAAAGGAAATGCCGTGCTGTGTATTTCCACAGCTCCAGGAGAGCACATGGASAAAGCGCATCAAACAGTGATGAGTCCCTGCCTTAAAAGCTGTCAGTCAAAAGGCTCAAACATCCTAGTGCTTAAAATATTCTGTTCTTCCTAATAACAGTCTCATTACCTGTGCCAAGAAATGTTGTTAAGACACCAGCAGACTTGTAAGAGAACAAGTCACCACACACAAAGATCCAGGAAGCAGCAGTCAGAAAACTTCAAAGAGGAAATAAAATGCAATAATTTTTGGAAATTAATTAATCATTAGAAAAGAATGATCATCAAGAGGCTCAGRTAACACTCCAGCACATGCAATACTTTGACCAAGGTTGTGCTAAAAAGCCCAAACTCTAGTTCAACAAGTCATTCAGCAAGAAGAAGGTACCCCTAGGTGAAAGACACTGGGACATTATATTCAGAATGTCAAAATAAATTATTAAAATAGTCTATCTAGCYTTACCATCTGTCACATATTTCTGTTTTTCCTTTGTGAACTTAGCACTCATAATTAATGCTAACATGAAGGCATTCCTAAGCTCTGTTTAGCCACTGAACTGGCATACACAGGACAGAAACGGTCCAGGCTCACTAGAGCGTCCCACCAGAATGCCTCTGCCTAGCCAACWGCTCTTGAGAGCTGAGGCTGTTCCCCAGATAAACAGTGCAGTTTTGAGGCTGGCAACTTCTTTATGCACAGGAAGAAATATGATACTAAAAAAATGAAAGAGATCRTCAGAGGCACAAACTTTCAGACTTTTAGAGTTGATGTGAATTACACATGCTTACTTGTAAGATGTTATCCCACCCTGCAACACAAAAGAGAGCTGCAAGAGTCACAGATTTGTTTCAATGGATGAAACTCCTCAAATTTGAGCTGATCTGAAATGAAAACTTGAAAAAAAATCATTCRGAGTCATTTTGTCCAACTTTCAACTTTTTTTTTTTTTTTGGTGAAAAAAATGCAGTACATATTTAGTGATTATAATTCTTTGTGAAATGAAGATTTGGAATATTTCATATCCTAGTGAAACATTCAGACTTCACTGAAATCTTTTCTTTTGTTCTGGCCAGAGTTATTTGCACCAAATCCAGCACATGTTCTCAGTTAGGTGTTCTTGACTTTAATCTGCATTAATCAGCAAATCTTCCTTTTAAAAAATTACCTGGCTAAAGAGTTGATAAGTAGCAATCCTTGGATATAAGTAGCTAAGTGCTCTGCTAGAGCCAATACTGCTCAGGGCCCCCAGGTACAGCATTCATTGGTTTCCACATGAAATCTGTACCACAGGAATGTTTTTTTGTCCAAGCAAGAACCAGTTCAACTCTATCTTTGTCAAGACTGTTTCCAATTCAAATGTTTTTTGAGGCTTGCAAACTTTTAGCGGTATTTGGTTTTACAGTCTTCCAGGTTTAAACATTTACATTTCTTGAATTGYGCAGTTCCATCAAAAGCTGGACTCTGACTTCCGGAAATAACATAAAGACCATTCAAATACTGTTCCAGTTAAACCAAAAGTCAAAGCAGTGGTGGAGGAGAAGGGAAGAGATCTTGCAAGAGGTACAGATCAATTTGGTTTTATACCACAGGTAAGCTCTGAGATGTATCTGAATGGAACTAATGAGATTTCAGCTTTAGGTTATCGACCTTTGTAGGAGAGTGTGTCTCTGCCACTGAAAGAGGAAGGTTGGTCCACACATTTCAAGCAGAGTCAGCTCAAGATTTTCAGATTTTGAAATTTGAAAATTGAAATTGAATTTTTAAATTGCTAAATTCAGAAAGACAGRGACTTTTTTCTTCAAATATTATAATAATCGATATTTCTACTCATTACAGGCCTAATTAAAATTTTAAAGCAAAGTATTTGGGAAAAATATTCAAACAAAATTCAAAAACATTTTCACTGAGTTTTTCCAGCTGTAAAAATGTACCTCCATCACAAATTTGAATTCTGTTCAGTTCACAATACAGTGATTAAGAACTCCCTTTGGGTTACTTTCCGATGACTCATGGAGAGCTGCAGGATCTCTCTCTCTCCATATCCTAGTTACCAGTTTTCCATATAACAAATCCCTCTATATAGTATATGTTCCTCTTTGGATACCTCAGAGGAGTCTGTGATTTTCTTTTTCAAGGATTTTACTTTGAGAAGGGGACACACAGCTTTACAGAAAGGACAGCACAGTGCCAGCACTTCTATCACTGGTCACCCTGCCACAGACACAAGAGCCTCGTGCTGGACCAGGCCCTGCCGAGAGAGCTGCTGGGCAAATACTGCATGGAAAAGGACCTTCCTGAAAGACCAAAGTGATGGGCTGTTGCCACTGYTGAGATGGCAGTTCATTCAGAAATAACCAGAGCATCAAGAACTAAAAACTTAACGCAAGATGTACTTTCAGTGAGCCAAATGGTCTTCAGATCATCTGCTTGCTGGATGAGCTGCCAAAGTAGTCTTTCTCAATAACTCAAATTCGGTGAAGAACATTTAACAAAATAAAAATGGAAAGCTCCAAGGAAATGAGCCTGACTACTGAACTAATGATTCAACTCTAACCAAATACAAATGCACAGATAGTTTAAAATCAGCTAATGGTCTATTCCAAAGGAACATCCAGAATCAAAGTTAGCCTTCTCTTTCTTCGTGGTACCTTCGCTAGGTCAGGTTCCAAGTTTACAAATCATATAACATAATGAAAGATGTTTCACAGTGTGCATCCACCCATATGAAAGAAACCTATGTCTAGTAAGGCTTTTTCTCYTTGCTGATGCTTTAAAGTTCTAACGTAACCACTATTACAAAGGTCTAAGTTAAGACAACTCACCTGTCTAGGAAGAATGCTACTGGTCATTCATGCTACTCTTCTTRCCCAACTAAGTAGCTGTTGGCTAAGCAGGACAGCAGTATATGTTATTCTTGGAGCTGCACATTATATCCACTCCTTTTACAGCTGTTATCAATCAGYGCATCACAGACAACTCAGTTCTCCAAAGCAAACTGTCCTGGCTATTGTTTTGAATGACAAACACTTGCAAAGTTATGTTTACTTAAGACATCAGGTTGGAACTATTTACATTGTCCACTTATTGCTAAGCTAAGTGTCTGTTGTTCCATTTTGTTTTGAGTAACAGAATTCATAAGTTGAGCAGTGATGCAAGGAATCAACACAAGTAGTCTGAACATAGCTTGCTAAACATAGGAGACAAGGCCAAGCTGGGATCTSTTGACTTTACAGCTCTTTTTGTCTCTGCATTTAATTGACAGGCTTTTGTAGTCTTTGAGAGTACCTGCATGGAAGCAGTGTCTGCCACAGACATGCCAGGCTGGCAGTGCAAACAAGCAGATTTATATACTACAAAAGACTTGAAAGACCTTGCACTGAGAGCTAATATAACCCCATGGCTTCAACACCTGTGAATCTCTGTAGTCATCACAGCACAACAGTTCTTCTGGGTGAAGTGTATTATTTCATTTGCCTTTACCTTGCCAGTGTCTAGGAGGAAGGGATCCTGTGCTGATGCCCCACCTGGAGCACTGACTGCAGTGCATTAACCAAGGAAATCAACAGAGCAGAACATTTCCTAGCTGAGATACRGTTTCTGACCCAACCTTGTTTCTGGTAAAGTAAAACAGGTTAGCTCTAACTACCCCTAAGGATAGTTTTCAGATGGAGAGTAATTTAAACTACTCTTAGTTGTCTGGTGCCCAAAAAGCTCTTAAATTCATTTTTCAAACAGGGATTCAGGATCCTAAGGCAATACAGTTTTGCTGAAATTATTACTCTCAATCTCTGGGTCTAAAACTTGAGCAGAGACTCTTGTTCACTCTCCTCTTCTTCTTTCAAATCAGAAGCTCTGAAATAGYAGTTTTTTCCCCTTCCTCCTGCCCCTCTTTGCATGGGTGTTTGCAAAGGACTGCAGCACTGTGTAGCTGACATCAGGTTTTTCAGCTCCTGCCCTCTTACTACTATTCCGACCTTTCAGCAACAGAGTTCTGCTAGGCATCATAGCAAAAGATTATTGAGRAGTGCAATGTGCTAACACTGTGGAAATTTTAATGATAAAGAAATTGTTCAACAGCTGAACAGCTGTGTGATGGAGGTTGGTATCATGGTACCACCATCGGCCATTGCAGTAGGATATAGGAGGTCAAGAAGAAGCCAGAAATACCCTCAGATCTTTTCCTCTTTCATCAAAGCTTATCATCAGGCACGCTGGGTACCTACATCATGCTGTGTCTGATCAGAGGAAGCGCAGTASAACTCTGCTGATTAAAGTTAGACTAGCTAGCAGAGACCACATCCCAGTGGAGTCTTTGTTGACAGGGTAATGAGGTGGATAGACAACATGGTCCAAACCTGCCTTTAAGCTGGTGGCTGTGAGCTACGTCTTTAAAAATCTTTAATTATACTCCCAGCTAAACTTATCACATTCCTTGTTGGCTTCAAAGTCTACAGTTTGAGGGYAGCTGTAGGTAAAAGGGTGAAGAGGGTGATATATCATTCACGGTACCACTTAGGAAGAAAAGCTGCCAGAACTTCAGTGCTGCAGCTCTGCAAGAGAAGGAGGAAGGGGAATTACTTACTACCTACCTACAAGCTGCAACAGTAGTAAATGTTCACTTTCTGATTGCACATGTCTACTCCTGCCTATTCTGAGAAGGCTGTGGCAAGATCTTTAATAAGACTTTTGGAAAACAGGAGTTATTTTGTAAGAAAAATGCAAAAAAAAATGTATTCTGATTTTTTTCCCTGAATTCTCTAAACTTTTTTCTGAAGGAAATACATGCTATCAAATGAGTATAAAAGAAAAATATGATTCAGATGGAAATACTTCCRATTTCATTTTTTGGAGTTTTGGACCAACAAGTGAAAAGAAAAATGCCTTTTGTGAAAATGGAATTAGCCAATTTTTAGGGGATTCTTTAGAAAAAAAAAATTAAAGATAAACTTTTGTAGTTTGCAGCATCTAAAAACAGAAACAAAAAAATACAAACACAAGAGAAGAGGTAAGTCCAGCTCAAATGATTCAAAATGCTAGAGACACATGAATACATTTTTTAGTTTTTCAGTAGGAATCCAAAAACATTCTATGAAAAATGTTGAGTAATATGAGAAGATTTTTTTTTTTTTTTTTTTTTTTTTGCTTTATTTCACTTTCCTTCAAATATCTTCAAAAAAGCAGGGCTCATTTCATAAGAAGCCCTACTTCTTCTCAGAGGCTGTTTGCAAGCAAGCGTAGAACAGTTTATACTAACAAAAATTCATTACTTGTGAAATCCTACCTTTATGTTTTGTATTACAGTTCATCACTTACACCCCAGGAATCCTCAATCACAGGTAATAGGTATTTAAGCAGTTTCTTGTATGAATTCCAGGCTAAAACGTGAGAAACATTTCCAATCTATCAACACTTTCACCAGCTACTGCTTGTCTTAATATTATGGACAATAAAAATAGCTACAGCTGATCAGAAACCTACAATTCCATTTTGTGAAGCAATCTGAGGTTTTGCAAATTGTTTTCATTTGGATGCAAAATAAAACCGAAAGATTCAGAGAGTTTTGGCTAAAGTAGGCTAAATCTACCATACAGCCCTYTTTTGGGGTGCGAAACCCCTCAAATCTGACTTTCCCCTCTGCCTGCTTTGCCACCCAGCCTGCATCCTGACTCTGTTGCACTAGAACGTCCAGAAGGCTTAAATTTCATTTTCCTTCAGAAGCAAAGCAATTTCAAAGCCTTAAAATGTTTCTAATTATGTCTGTTGTTTATGAGTGCTACATGATCAGTAGCGTATATGTAAAAAATATTTGCAATTTCCCAGAGTTTTTGAACTTCTGCCAGAATTGTATCTATAAACTCATACTACAGCATCTTTTTTTCATCCYGCTACACAGGTTTTCTGTATGTCATTTGAACCTGAGTTTCATCCTCATGAAACTCTGAAATAAAGAATTTTTGCATAATACTTTGGTTGTGATTGAAAAAAGGCTGGTCAAAATATTTCAACCATATCTAATTTATTATCCACTGTAAATGCCCATGGAGTGAACTCATCCTTCTTATTTGCCAAACTACTGACCCAATCACTTTTTGTACTGCTGGATCAATTTTATCTTAAATTGCTTTTGTCTGCATAAATTACATCCCTTTGTGAACATGAGGGTTTCTGCCTCTATCTACATGTAGCTTGCAGCATTTGAAAAGTTGATTCTTTAGTTTCAGAAATCTCAGGGGAAATAAGGTATTTTAGAGATACAATTTAAGATCCCAATCCTTAAAACACTATCACACAATGTGCTTGTGTTATTAGTCTCAATGAAATCAGTAAAATATTCACATAAGCAAAATTATATAGATATGACTGATGTCTGCAGGATCAGGGCACAATGTGCCAAGCATTTTTTTCGGGTGCAGTAGAAATKAGATGCTGCGCTCATGCCCAGCAAAACTTGAAGCATATCTGCAAATGGAAAAGAGTGAGGTTCATGCAAGGGATCGTGCTATGTCTCTTTTGGCAGACTGTCAAGGAAGAAGAAGCTTAGAGCTTTGAATAAGTTCAAAATTTCAAAGTGAAAATCAGCTGCAATTAACTGTTTCCACAGCTGCTTTCCAAAGTCCAAAATAACATTAAAATGTGTCTGTGCCTCATTTAAATCTCTGGGGATAAATGACACATAGCAAGGTTGACATGTGGGATAGACATAGTGTCGCCTATCTTAAGCTCATTAACAAAGTAATCAAAGCCAAGATCAGATCACTGTACGCTTGCAGCTAATCACCTCACCATGCACAGCCCCATGCAATGAAGGACGGAATATCACCACCRGATTCAAATTCATGTCCACTCCCCCCAAATCTGCTCTGATCTCTGATTTCCCTGTAAAGAGTTTGACATCAAATAATGAGGCATCCTTTCAAGAGTCTTTCCTTTCCATATTATGAATGTTAATTTGAACCCCATCACTCATTAAAAAGGAGACTGTCATATCTTTGGTCCTTGATAGCTTGGGAATCATTATACTGATCCTTAGATGAAAATCTTGAAGAACATAAGGCACAGGACTATCCTGCAGGCCCAGAGATGGACTGGACCCAAAACCCTGGTTCCAGACACTTGAAWTTTGGAGTATTTTAAAGCTGGCTCTACAGCTATAATTTCCAGCCGCTGTTCAGATACTTTGCAGAAATGAACTGGCAATCTCATAAGCAACAGCCTTATTGCAGCATATCTGGCCRTATATTTTCTTGCTCCAGTGGGAAATGCTGCAGAGAAAGAATCTCATCTAATCTCATCTTCACTTCTGCTCCTGATTTTGACTGAAACTACAATGCACAGAGAAACGGGGAAATATAAAAGACTATTAAATCTTTCTCTAATCAAAATCCAACTTTTGCCTGTGTTGGATTGCAGCTTGGGTGTAAGAGGGAAGGTTTGTCAAACCACCTGACCCAATAAACTCCCCTTTCACGCTAATTAGATTTTCATTATCAGGATGTCTAGAAACCAAGCACATTGCACAGTTTATTCAGATGCCTGTGGGAGAGCTTTCATTGGATAAATGATTACAAGCCAGCTGTGAAGGAGGCCATCCTGCTTTTTGTTGGAGAAGTTACTGCTCTACCTGATCCATTCTTGGTTGTTTTGATAAACTGAGACTGTTTTAATTTCTTTTTCTTTAAATACAATCTGTAATTATAAAATATGCAAGGACAACACATCTCTGCAAGTGACAACTGAAATTAATACTGGCATTAATCCTTATATTTTAGGGCTGTCCAGTGGGGGAGGCTTCTCATTTAAATAGATGATTTGTGCTTTTGTTCAAGAACCTTGAAGACAACAAGGCATACAGTCAGCAGTTTTCCTGAACTACGTATTTATTGCTTCATCTTCTTGTTTGCAGTCCTTTAAACTTGGGTCATCCCTGAAATCCCAGTTTCAGCACTGCCTGAAGTAATGCCAATTTTAACCTTATATTGGGCCAAATCCCCTCCTGATGAACKAATAAAATGCCTCTGGAGGTAATGTTGCTCTCTCCTGCTGGACTTGCCCTTGTTTAATGGCAAGGGTGCAAAAGAAAAGGATGCTCTAAGAGCTATCCTAATAGCAGCAAACATACCATTTCCTAGAGGATGTGCTCTCCTGGGTCCATGGCAGCTGYTGGGATGTACGCAACTGATGCTAGGACCATGCTGGGAAAAAATATTGGTTTGCCCAAAGGTATGAGCAGCTTTAAGGTCTGGCAGAACTCCAGAGGATCTCAGTACAGCTGAATCCAAATGTTTTTCATTTATCATGGTTTCACTCTCTCTGGGCCAAGTTTTGCACTACCGTGAGTCTGCAGGGAAGTAGGGACTGTRGGGAATGTGCCTTGGGGAGACCTAGCTGCAGAGATATCAAAACTGAGAGATAATGTCTCAAGCTTCCTGCCAATGCAGCCCAAATACCAATCCCAAGCAATGCTAGTTAAGGCACAGGTTTACAGAATATACAAAGGATTTCCATAGTTTGGTCAGTCCACCTAGAAACTGGGTTTGAATGCAGTTAAGCCCCAAGCCCAGTAGCTCTAGAAAAGCCTTTGCTTTGTAGCTACATTAAATGTGAGTGGGAAGAGAAGAAAAGGCATATGGGTATTGGACAACCTCAGGGAAGAAGTACTAAGTTAACAGAATATCACCAGGGATGGGGCAGCCTTGTTTTAATTATCATTCATTTTCACAGACTGCTATTGCTGGTGGCATTCCAGGCTGACGTCACGTTCCCTCTCTTTCCAACAAAGTTTCCCTTTCTCTACATACAAGCTCTGCTTTTACTTGGGAGGAAGCATTGCCTGTTAAGAGTACTGAGGGGAGGCATTTTGAAATTCTAGGTCAGGCTCAAGCACAAGTATTTGTTAGTTTTAAGAAGGGCCCCAAGTTCTTCAAACATGACTCTTGTTGCTGCTGACGCTACCCATCCCCAAAGGGTTACACTACWCTTGGCTTATTTTTAACTTCTGGTCTTTAGAGAGATGAGGAAAATGTTCCTTGGCAGCAGTTTGTCCAGATTCATCCTTAATGTTATATGCCTAGAGCTATCGCTGGTCCCAATTTAGGTCTCCTTAGGTTCTAGGGTAGCCAACCACCTCATTTGAATGCCAGTGCGGTACRTAACTTCAAACGTCCTCCACAGTGCACTGGACGTCCAAGCACAGGATGTTCCAGATTGTGCTTTGGCAGGACATGAAAGGTAACCTGTCTTGCAATTAGGGGAACACAACTTGTAATGAACTCCAATTGAAGGCTGTGCTCTCCGGGATGATGCCTGCCTCTGCGGGAACAGCACAGCCAAGGCTCCGTCCTTCCGCCCAGACCGAGCAGGCAGAGCGCATGCCGTGGCTCCTTGCTGAACACGACAAAACACTGCAGTGCTATTTTTATGAGATCATAAAATAGTTGCATTCTGTAGGTTACGGTATTTTCTAACTACATTTTTATGAACCTAAAATAGCAGCTTGCAGTTACTACTTGGGATAAATTGCTACCATATTTGCCAATCACTTTAATACCCACCGTCTAAACAGCTGCTGCTAAATGCAAGTAAATTATATTTTCCTCTCCGCTAAGGTTAGTTCAGGGCCTATGTCCATCATTACATCTTGTCTTTGCAAAGCATGTCCAGTGAGTTGGAAAATGGAAACTTATTTGAAGCAAGGGTGGGAAGGGACTGAAGCTATGTAATTATTTTCAGCCTTTTAAATGATTTTATTAAAACAACATACAGTTACACTAATCCCCAGTGTTCCAAAATCAAAACTACCTCAAAAATAATAAGTAAGTCTGCTTCAGAAATCATAAAATTTTTAATCAAAATAAATTTGAGGATTTCTTACTCAGCTCCCATATGCAAGCTTTTTTTCTAGCAAAGAATATATGTATTAATAACAAGAATTTCAGCAGCAATAAGAGCATTGCTTGAAAGCTTCATGTATTCCTGTAACTCCAGGAGTTGTGCTTTGACTAAACAGCTGAAAGAATGTACATACTGAATGTATACATATATTTTGATGGTCTTTCATTTCTTTTATAGTGAAACACCATTAGAAAGTGGCAATTATGACTATCTAGAATTGGCACTGAGTCAAGTAGCTTAAGCAGATATTTCAAACTCCTTAGCTGGAAGATGCTATATAAATGCAAAGTGTCACCGTAAGTGCTTTGCATTTGCCCTGGGCTTGTTGACCTGGATTATTTCTTGTGTTTTCTTTCACGTTTACTGTTTTTGCCATGTYCTGGCACTGGCACTGGCAGTGAATTCACTATGCACGGAGACAAGCGTTGGGGGTGCCCCCAGAGGAACTTGCTGTTTGTTTTGGGAACAGTGTGTGTCATCCTGACCCGTGTCTGTCACAGGCAAGCTGTGCAGTCTGCTTGTTTGACTCTGGGCTCTCTGCCTGCTGTAGGGGTTTTTAGCCAGGGAAGGGATGTTATTACCCAGCGGCAACAAGCACAGAGTGGCCATTCTCAGCCCTCCCTGCCTCTCCAGCTTTGTTTGCCTAAGGCCAAATCAGAATTGAAAGAGAACCTACATGAATGACCACTTTTAAAACATTTTTTTGCTTTTAAATGTATGCATGAACATCAGTATGCAGGGATGAAGCGTGCTGACTGCAGTCAGAGCAGCACGCGTAGGCTCCCTGCAAACTTCTCACTTGTCTGCCTCACTCTGCTTAGGCCTACACGCGCCTCGGCCGTGGTCCGCACAGCCAGCAGCACCCTCGTCCCTCTGGCACCTTCTAAGCCATTGCACCACACACCTGGCCAACAGCACCCCAGACACCCCCACAGCCTCACTCTGAGGTTTACCAGGGCAGCTCAGACCTTCCCCTTGCTGGCCAGATACACATCCAAAAGCAAGAATAGGAAATCTTACCTTTTCCTACCATTAACAYCAGCATCTAGCAAGGCTGATCCTTACCATGCTCTAAGAAAAGCYGAGATGTTTGCAAGGATAACAGCAACATTCAGATTTGGAGTTCAAAGTATTAAACACAGCACAAATAYGTGCCTTAGGAGTGCTGTAGGTCCCCTGGCTTTCTGCACTAAGCAGTCATATACTTAGTAAGATTGAAGACAATCCTTSCTCAGAGTTCGGATATTCTCTAATTGCCTATTTGGAGTGTCTTCTCCTGGGCCAGTTGTCTACATGCACACACACACATATGTCACCAACTCTTCCCAAAGCAGGCAATCCAAATGCTGACTGCAAGTTTTGATGATCAATTTAAGCAATAATCAATTGAAGTGAGGCACAGTTTCCCCTCCTCCAGTTGCACATCCCTGCCTCCCTGAAGGAGTTGCGTCTTACTGGTTCCTTTCCTCCCTGCATGGCAAGTCAGATCAGGATCAGAATGAATTCTCAGCTACACCAGGTTGGCTGACAGATCAGTTTAACTGTTCTCCAAACCTCATCCATAAGTTCATTCAAAATCAAGGTAATTCCACTGACTTCACTGCTGTCATTCTGGATTTTTGCCAGTATGACTGAGGTCAAAGTTGTGCATCTGTCCCTGGCAGGGGTTTTGGAGAAGGAGGCACYTTGTGTTCGAGTTTTACAGAGATCACACACATTGGCACAGTTTTGCAGGATCAATGCATAGCTAACCCCATAAAGGCTCTGCCCCCCAGCTTCATCATCTCTGACAAGGAAGTCGTGGCTGTCGGAGTCATGAAATGGCCAATTCTCCCCTGGGTCATGATTTACTCTCTATCTGAACCTGTTGGTAATGGATTTTTGTTGACAAGGACACTATTAGATTATTATTTTTATTAAACATTGGCAGAAGCTTGCAAAAATCTGACCTCATTCCAGTCACTTTGTAAAGGGCAGAGAAACCTCATTACTGGTGAAATGAAGAACTTRAAGAAAAAAATAATAATAATGAATGTTTAAGTTCTCAGGTCTCTAAGAGATTATGGGCCACTCCTGATATCAGTTGCACCGGTATAAATCCAATTTATTTCCACTGATGAAAATTGACTTATGGCCTCTTTCCTCCAAATTAATGGTGATCTCGATTTGGCCTGCATGAGGAATGTTTAAAGTAGCGAATGGCATTTCAACACAAAACAGTTTGGTAAGCCACAACTGCCTTTAGTTACTTGCTTGTACTTGCAGAGTAATATTTGGCCTAGAGAGGGGAACACAGAGTCACAAATGGGTTACAGATGCAGGAGCTTCAGGTTCTGCTCCTATTTCAAGCACTTCTCTGCTGTCTGATCTGTAGTGTACTGTTGTATGACATCCTCCCACTTCATGTCCCGTGCTTTGGCATTCTTCTCACTCTGCAAACTCCTTGGAGCACTAGTATATGATAGCCTTTATATACCTCTTGGTGTCATATATTTACCCTACAGCAGAGTCTAGCACCCAAATGATGGTGAATGTGCCTTACTCTTTTTGTTCATATAGTCAAGCTCACACTTCTGAAATCCTCAGCCATGGACATGGGAGCTATGTCAAGCCTAGAAAGGTCATGTATCCGCCCACTGCTGGCAGCCATCCATACTGTAAGACTGTTTCCGTGGGCCATGGCATGGTTTTGGCTTGGGCCAGAAAATGCACAGCACCTTGCACAACAGGATCTGTCATCTCAGTCAGGGCTTCCAGGTATTACTGCTGCACAAATGACAACTCTAATTCCCAGAGGATGTCAACACTAAGAGCATGGCACCTTTAGCTAGTGATAACATTGATCTTGCCTACAAACTACTTCACTTCTAGGAAAAGCCCCATATTCTTCATGCCACATACAAAACAGTGCATTTTAWACACAAGTAGGACTTCAGAAGTAGGATGAGAGAAAGAAGATAGATCATTTAACATACTAAAGAGAGAGGGGCTATACACCTGTTTGTGAAGTGTAGAATATGCTACCTCTTTAGAGATATTGTCTACAGGACTACCTAGTGGAGCTTCTGTCTGTTTTTTAAAGGAGTTGCAGGTCTAGCAAGCCTCATGCAGCCTAGTCCTGTTGTACACTCACTACAGCACACATCTGTCCATGTGCATCATGCCCTGCTCACACTGGCTCCCACACCAGCCTACCAGATGCCGCTGCACAGACCTGCCGCTGCCTCACTCAGGCCTCTTGAAACCTATTCCCTCTCYTCATGCTGCAAACTCTCATTCTTAACACCCCTAAAAATCTCACCCTTTAGATAAAAGTGGAAAGCTCTGACCTGCTGGAGGCAAATGCTCTTGCCTAAGCACCAGAGCTGCGGAGCGAAGGAGGAGGCTTGCTCTGAACAATCCAGACAGCACTCCTGACGCATGTGGGTACATAATGCTGCTTYTTCCAGGTTGTCTTTAAAGAGCTGCTGAAGATAAGCACCATACTGAAGTCTGGCTGATAAACGAAGGTGCACCCCTACTTCACATGCCAGAAAACTAGACCTGGCCCTATACGTTGGTGCAGAGCCCACCAGCTCCACTGGAGACTACAGTGCCTTCCCTACCCAAGCAAAGGGTTTCTGTGGGATTCATAAGCCAGGCTGTCTTTTTAAGGACTTAAAAATATATTTCCTTCCCAGAAAATCTATATACAACACACCAGGAATGACTACAAAGGTTCTTTCCTGGGGTCTTCCTCTGCAGGCATGCAGTGTTCAGAGCTGTCTGGCAGCATAAATGCATGTGATGCTGCCTCAGAGATGGGTGGCTTTGAAAGGGAAGTGACAAGCAAGACACCAAGAAGGACATGGCCTGATTGGCATTTCCAAAGGTGGAGGAGTGTGCTACGGCTGCTTCCACTGGCGCGTCTGGCACAGACAGTGACAAGCTGCTTGTCGTGTCACTTGGAGATGAGAGGCTGTGAAGTCAAAAGGGACCCTCTGAACACCAATGCCACGACACAAAAGCTGCAGTTCAAAGTCCCCAGTTTCCCTCCTAGGAAGACAGCCTGGCTGGTTCTGACACTAATTTATTGTCAGGTTTTTTTTTCTTTTTCTTTTTCTTTTTCTTTTTCTTTTTTTTTTCCTGAAATTACAGTCAAAGGTTTTTGTGTTTGAATCTCTTTGGCTGGATTGATAATGGCATTAAATCTAGCCTGGGCTGGAATGAAAGATACCAAAAAAGCTGCTAAAGCAAAGTTTGGGCCTTATGACTTATTTACTCTCCTGGCAAGAGGCCAGATTAATTCAGGGTGTAATTTCATGGACTTCTGAATTTCCTCAAGCTAAGAGGTTGACTGTATAAAATAGTTGACAGGTATCAGTGGTGAGGTGATCTTAGGTCAGCTCAAACCATCAATAGAGACATCCCCTGAGGCTCTTCACAGTACATTCTTCTATCCTAACCTTGTCTGCAGAGGGACTTTTTGTTTGTTTCTTTGATGTTTTGCGCTAACATCACAGCACTGCAAGAACTTTGCTGTGCACACGCTTACCTTTAGGAAACTGGATGAATTGAAAAATTAGTAAAGAATTACAGTGGTCTTTACGTGACTAAGTAAACCAGGTAGTTCGGTAGCTTGTTAAAATAGCTTGCACTATTTTAACACTTTTCTACAAAAGTCACAGTCCACTTTTCTACAAAAGCACTGTCTACATTGTACTATCAGCAGCACGACTAGAGAATTTAAGTAAAATTCAGGTAGCCCCTAAACCAGTGGTCTCAAATGGGGCCTTTTCAAAGGTTAGATATGTAACAGTAATGCAACAAATGCATTATTAGGGTGAACTTGTACTGCTTTTGAAAAGCACTTGGTCCATCTCAACAGCTTGTGTCTTTACTTCCAGACAAAAGGGGACAAACATTTGCTTGGTTAGAATGATCTCTTWAAGAGTTTTTAAAGAGTTACTGTAGCTTCTTGGCTGAAATTTCAGTCTGATGTTACTGTTTATCCGTATTACGGGCCTGTGTTTAAACATCGTAATGATTCTGGTAATATGTTTCCAGCTGCTCACCACCCTGAATAGCCAGTTATTAAAAATAAACTTACATAAACATGACATTTCTTTTGCACAGCTCATCCGTTTTGCCCACATGCTCATGCTAAGAGGTCACCGGGCCCTGTTTGTCATGTCGCTGTCTGTTCTTACAGGACTGACTTTCCTGCCATCAGTAGAGGATTATGTCCTGTTACTATGGCTGGGAGGCGAAAAGGAGAGAGACAGCACAGAGAAAGGTAGAGTAGACTCAAAGTGACTCTGTGTACACATATTTTTTCTGTATTCCTTAGAAAGACAATTTCTCCCCTATACTGAACATTGATCTTTGTTTGATGATGTGTTTCAACAGTTGTGCTGCTACCTCATGAACTTAACTAAATGTTCATTGGGYGAGTGGGATTGACAGAAGATTAATTAAAGTGATCTAAATGGTTAGTCTTTCTATTGGAAATGATTGTCTATGGAACTCTATAGCAATAGATCATTAATCTGGAAAGGTCAGTTATGAAGAATATTGATTTCAGAAGTTTGGTTTGATTACATCGCTGTAAACTGTGACATTAAAATCCCAGCTATTTGTGTCTCTTGTCTGGGATCAATGGAGAATGTGGGCTTGGATTTACTTCTCATTTTTTGTTTCTAGCAAAAAAAAAAAAAAAAAAAAAAAAAAAAAAAAAGAAAGAAAATAAAAGAAAAAAAAAAGAAGAAAAGGACTTCCAATAGCATTAACTACTCAGAGTAAATTGTTATTTGACTGGGGACTGTTGTTTTCTATTAAAAGGATACTGTCAAAATGCTTAGGCCCAACATTTATAATCTAGCTGAAGGAATTTCCTGATGATTGTACAGAAAATCTTTTTGACCAAGATCCTTCCCTGATGTCCGTCAAAGCCAGCCAAGCTGTGACCGCCAGGGCAAAGCTGCCAGTGGCACCTCTGGAAGTATGTGAGTTTAGAAGGGAGGGGATAAGATTTCCAGTGTATTACTTACCAATGTTTCAAGAAAATGTTTGCAGACATTTTTTATATCCAGTATCACGCAGTGTTATGATAGTTTTGAAACTAAGCCCATTTATAAACAAAGCCCAAGTAAAAGAACATTATTAACTGTTCAGAAGCAATCTTCCTCTGAGAAAAGGATTAGACTCGTCATAAGCATCTCCTCTCTCCCAAACCAAATGCAAAGCACATTTCTCCAATTCATGCACAGGTTATTCAGACACCAACCCTGCCTGCAGGAGTGTTCCCCTCGCTGTCAACRCACCACGGGGAGTGAGACAGACCACAGCTATACTGGCAGCTTAAGAATAGTAAAGGAGAGTAAAGACCAGGGTATTTGTCTGATAGACTCTTCCCCCTTAAAATACAGCCTGCTCCAAGCAGTCCTTCCTGGTCAGCAGCTGGCAGCAGATGGTCTGAGGAGTAGATGTAGCCCAAGGCTTTTTCCCTATGTTAATTTTGGCCACAGTGGGTTTGTGCTGCAAGTGGCAGGTTCCTACTTCATCTGTTTTCCCTCTATGTATGGGACAGGGATGTTTTCCATACCACACGGCATAGCAATGCCTGAGGTGTGAGGAACTCATAAAGGGAGGAATCCTGTGTATATGTTCATTATTAGTTTAGCTATTGCTGATACCTGAATTTCATCTGCAAAATTTGGAGTGAGAGCAGAATCAAGAAGTGAAGCCACCTCTTGTGCCTCTCATTTGATTCAGCAAAGCAAAAAAGACTGGCCTGCAGGCTAGCAACAGCGTGATGTCCCTTAGAGCTCAGGTCTGAAAAGCACTCTGTGGAGAAGCATCTATAAAGTAGTCTAAAGCCAAGGCAAAGGTCAGGCAGGATCAGCAGGATGTTAGTGGGTGCAAGAGAGCTGGTCTCCTTGGAGAACCCAGCCCAAAGACCCAAGTAGGCCAGACCCACCCATTCCTGGTAGGGCCCCACAGGTCAGTGTTTAATTGTGGTTATTTTAACAAAGGTTGAAAACATTTCTTATTGTTTATTGTTCTGCTTTTGCCATGTAACATGCTTCACCAGAAGCCTTAAACAACTGCCATTAAAAAAAGAAAAAAAAACACACACAAAGATTTTCATAGTTCTCCCATTTTCTGTGAGGGCCTAACAACTTTTAAAATTTATTTAACACTGCACTCTGTTCCATTAAAAGGCTACTAGAGTTTATTTTTAGGTTTTATCTCTGCACTGAGTTACCTAGCTTGTAACAGTCAAGGTTTTGTTTTGTCACCTCAAGGCCTAATCATAGTGGGATTTGCTGACATTAAGAGTCAGCAAATATATCTACAGACATCAGCTATGTAAAAATGCTTTCAACTGACACTGAGTATACAAAGGGAAAGAGGATTGCATGTTCTCTTCTGGTGCAAATGTTAAGAAATGAGTAATTATCTCATGTCAACATCCTAATTTTCAGCACTTTGATCAGAATGCTTTGAATTGTAAATATTGCAAAAAAGTGTCATCTATCAGTTTTAATGAAAGGGATCTCTGCCCACAGAATGCCATGTGCAGAAGCAGAGAGGTCTGAAGTCATCCCCCAAATGGCCCCCAGAGACTTTGAATGCTCCTTCAAAGCAGAGGATGTTGTCAAAGAGAATGCAGATCACAGGGGGTACGGCGCAGCACCGGGTGATTGCCATTCTCGGGAAGTACTAGCTACAGGCCCAGACCCACCCTTTTTCAGCAAAGCACCGGGGCACAGGCTTAACTTTTAAACCTGTGTCAGCCCTACTAAATCCAATGAGAYTCGAACACCTGCCTGCAGATCTATCGGTGTCTGAGCATTTTGGAACGGGCCTGCTGGGCTGAAGCCAAGGAAAGCTGTGCTGGTGGGAAGATGTGGCATGGCCACAAATAAGATGAAGGAGTTTTGCAGCACAGGTAGGTGTACCCAACCTGGCTTTAAACCAGCAGAAGCAGAGACACTATCTCAGGGCACGAAACAAGGCTACACATCTCCCATTTCCAAAGGCCTTGCACACAAGACTATCAAGGGATAAATAAAAATCTGAAATCAGATCCCCAGTGCTTTTCAGGCTTAATGCGCATTTTAGGCAAGTTGTTTGCACTGTGGGGAAAGGCCCACCTTTCCACGCGCTATTGTGCATCTCCCAGCACAGGGCGTGCAGGTCCAGGACYGTGTGGCTTGCTGCAGCACTGCCTACCAGCACTGCCTAGCTTACGCTGCTAGAATAACCTGTGCAGCAGCATTTAAAAGATGGAGCTGGTAGAAAAGGAGAGAATTTCTGTAGTGTCCAGGGGCAGCATAAATACTGTAYCAAACTCTCCCTGGAAGGGACTGCTTGCATATGAGCAGTTCAAGACCTTCTTCACTGACTTCAGGTTTTTCAGAGACTGTAATTCAGAAGTATCAGCATATATATGCTCTTTTCTTTCCACTCTTCCTGAACATCTAGTATGTAACACTGCAGGAGACAGGACTAWTTGGATCTTTGGTCTGATCTGGTATGGCAACCATCATCATCCATTCTGAGGCCACAATCACAGACAGCTAACATGCTCTTATGGTAAAAAGTCCTGTCTACCCCAAAAGTAGAATCATGTCTTCCCTATTTGTCAAAACAAGGTACTTTATAAGTTTTCCCATAATTTGAGTKCACACATGGCCAGGATGATATACACTCCTGATACCATGGCAACCTTACTCAGATGTTTACCTGACATATGAACTATGTGAACAGCTAAGGTTTTAAATCAACTTCTCCTTGCATATTCTGCTGTCACTGAGGCATCCCCAGGCCTCCACGGCAGCAGCCTAACATGGGGGCTCTCTGCAGTAGGCAACTGCWGGGCACAGTGATGGTCCTCTAGCTTCCCCTGCAGTAACCGGGGAGCATCCACAAGGCAGGGGTGGGAGGTGCTGACCCACTGCCTCCCCAGACAACAACAGTTGCACTTTGAAAGCTGCCTGTTTTTCTCATGAAGTCATGTTAATTAAAAAGATTAAAGCCACATGTTAAAACACCAGCTGACAGGTGTAGCTTCCATCCTCCCCACTCCCTTGACATGATCATGAAGTGTTAACAGCAGACGTCAGTCCTAGAAGACTGTAAAAATGATCATCTCAGAGCTATTAATACAGCACAGGGAGGGAGGTTAAAGAGTCTATAACATTAAGCCTCTAGCTAGATATTAAGGGGATTTTTTAACCTGCAAAATTATAGTTATGTGCAAAAGAGGATAGGGAGGGGGGCTTTAATTAAAAATCCATACCCAGCTGGCACAACACTGTACTTAAGGGCTCCAGAAGAAGCAATTTAAACAGGTAAAATACTACCCCAAATGCAGAGATGTCTCCTGGATAAAGAGGCCCTTTGTATCTTTGATGTCCTGTAAGTGCCATTCTCTTTAATTTTCTCTTTCTCCTAACAGCCATAAAGGATATTTTAAATGCATGAGGGACATTCAAACAGCAAAGGCTGTGATACAGGTGTCCAGTGCATTGAAATATTCCTGGAATGGACTCTGGCAAGGGCTGTGGCAATTCAAAAGCCAAAGGAGCCTATACAGATCCTTGAGGGGAGGCTTCCTAAATAGCTTTATTTACTACTGCAGTATGATACCACCTGTGAGACCATAAACAAGGATCATTTTTCCTTAGGTGCTCTGCAAAAAGATGGTCTGTATGGAAAGGCAATCGCCATCTCAGTGTGAAGGTATATATGCTATAGGGGCCCTCTGCCCATGTAGCTATGGCTCCCTGGTGGGAATGCACAATCTGCTGGCAGAGGAGCAGCACTACAACCCTGGCAGTGGTAGATGAGAGAGTACTCAGACAGGGACAAACCATCAATTATTTGGGCTGCTTTAAAGGTTACTGCCCCTTTTCTGAAGGGCAGCCCCAGTTGTGCAAACACACTCCTTATCCACTGTAAACCTTGGTGAAACAGGTGAAAGCAACAAAATCATCAAAGCTGGATATAGCTGACAAGTTAGGGGTTCAAGCAAATGCATTTTTCATGTTACTGGAGCAGGTGAAGCATGCACTTATCATGAATTATCTGTGCAGAGTTAAGCTAGTATCTCTTTTGTCAGCCTGCACCAGGAGCTCTGCCAGCACAGCTTAGCTCGGTAGGATGTGCATTTCCCTACACTCCTTGCTCACACGACAACATCAGCAATGTAGGCCAGACCTATATATAAGGTAAGGAGGCAGGTGAATATATGCAGACCCAGGAAAACCAGGCAACACTGATGCCTACCCTACTTCCACAGTCCCAAGGTATGGTAGAAGAAGCTGTGAGACCAAAAATAGCTTTCTCAGCTAGAATTTGAAGTGACAATTTATACCAGCAGAAGGTCTCATGCTTCCTACTTTCATAAAGGTGCAAGTGTACATATGGCCCAATTTACAAAGGAATTCCACCTATTGCTTATGCTTTGGAAGTGAATATAACCAGTCCATAAATAATGAGCAAGTTCTAAAACAGTTTGGTTTGAACTGAGAGGGAACATCTTCCTAACAACATTAGCCTGAYGAGTTCTGTAACTTCAGAAGATGGGACTAATTACAAGAAACAAAAGCATGGTTCACATGAGATTGGCCAGGTCAGTGCAGGATGGCTATGCAGAGACAGAGAATCCCAAAATCCAGAAGTGATCGCTGAGATAAAGAGGTCACCTTTATCTGATGCAGACACCTGCCAGGTCTTCATAGCTGAGATTCATAGTAAACTTCATAGCTGAGATTTCTTGTAATCCAATGATAACTATACTAAGATTCCATAAAGCTGCTTTATGTGGAAAGAGCCCTTCACTAAAGTTGTGTGTGAATGCGTTGTCTGAAGTGACTACATCAGCAGGATCCCTGCAAAACTCAGGGTGGGCCCTGGAGGGTGCACCAAGGCTGTAGACAAGAAGTGATTGTCRTCTACTCTCAGATCCATAGAAGTACTGCAGACCAAAAGAGAAGATACAGGTACAACTGACATTAAGAAAGAAGAAGTCAGCCACACCAATCTTCAAGTTTGTTTTGTCAAGTCAGTGTGACTGCCCAAGGAACAGCAAAACTCAGTAGTGTTTTCAGTGCTTTCTGCTGATAGCCTTGAATATGTTCCCCATGCTCCATGGGAAGTGCTTCATTTTGGAAAATGAAAGCTAAAAGCAGGAATTAGGCTTCTGGGACTCAAAAAGAGTCATGAAACTCATGTTCCATTCCTGCCCTTCTTATCCTGACCTTCAGCAGATGCTTTAACCTCTCTATTCTGTAAAACTGGGGTAATAATAACACTGTTGTATCTTGAAGGTGCCCAGAGACAAGGGCAGAAGCCACAGGAGCTAGGGAGAGATTTTCTCATTGCCTCCAGCAGCAGTCATTTGTTCTCATTCTTCAGAGGATGCCACTGGCATAATTCTCCTTGTAAGACAAAGTCATACTCTTTCTTACCCTTTCCTCACAAAATCCTACAAGGACTGCCAGCAGACACCTTTGGAAGATGTTCATATACCCTCCTGAAGCCATTTTGCCAGGGACAGACTGGCCATGTAAATAATATGGGAAACGGGAAAATACCACTGGACAAAATACTGCTTATGTCAAGATACTAGAAATCCTGGAGAAAAAAAAGTCCTCGTGGTTTAATAGAGAAGGTCAGACAAAAGTTATGTTTGTGTTTTTCAGCATGATTGGATTATAAATATAGTCAGCAGAGGCTTAGGACACAGGGAGCTGTAGATTGTATTCAGAAGTGTCACTTCTGACACAGGCAGATGATGCTTTCATAAACCTGGCTTCACTGTCACAAGCTACATCAGCGTTCAGCCAAAGTGCAGTGGGAGTAAGCAGAGGATAAAAGACAGGAATTTGCAGGGGAGCCAAGGGGCAGACAAAGCAATTATGAAGTTATATACATGCTTGGCTTTATGCTGTGCTTTACACCAACAGCTAAACAAAGTTAGATTGTATCATTAAGCAGCACCCATGGCAGAAATGGGGGAAGAGCTGCCAGCTCAAGCAATTTCATGAGGTCATGATGCAGCCAATACATCTTTGATGTGCTCAGGATTCATCTGCTCTCTGCAAACCACAAACCTGTTTTTTCTGTTCAACAACTCTGGAAGAAGATTTTCAGAAGTACTTGGAGAATTTATGGCCACATGCTCCTTTGAAATAAGCTCTCTTCCTGCGTATACTATGTATGCTGTTGTATTCTGCTGAAGGTATTGCTATGTTGTGGAGTTTATGCTAGTCAGTCAATAGCATTTAAGCTCCTAAAGCATTTAAGTACACACAAATCTTGTTGAGGGAAAGTCCCAATCTTCTGGTCAGATCCATATTAAGAAGTTTTGCAGAGTTTCACTAAGTCAGTATGACTTTACTTCAGATGAATGGCTGTAGATTTCTATTAGTTCAGAACTGGTATTGAGAAGGGAATTCATTTAATAACAATTCAAGCTGCTTCTATTTCCTATCAAGTCTGTAATATTAGGGGAAAATGTTTAAATGATTTCTAAGGAATATTTGACCTATTCATGGCAAAAACACTAGCGGTCATGTCATGAGTAATTCATTTTCTGCTTTTGAAAGACCAYCACCACTGAACTTTTACTAAGAAGWATGCACCTGCAGTTCTAACAGCAAAGATGATTTTCTCAAAAAGATGGATAGACTAGATGAAGAGATAGATAAGGGATGTAGAGAGATGAAACTGGTTATTAATTCAACATGTCACTTTGGAACTACACGATCACTATCTTTGCTTTCACTTCTGAAAGGCAGGTCACTGGCTACTCTTACTGTGCCTCCCATAGTCTTGGGGATGCTTTAAGTTAGAAAAACAGAGAGGGGCATCGATGGAGGATCTATTTTTTGAAAATGGAGCAGCTAGTCAACGCAATCACAATATTCGAGCAGTCTCCAGCCACAAAGCTCTCAGTGTGTGACAGTGTGATTTGTCACCTGTGACAGGGAAGGCAACGGATGACTTACCCACCTCACTTCTCAGTGTTGTCAGCTTCAAGGAACGAAGGCTGGAACCAGTGCTCCTGTTGACTACATTACCCTTTCCTAGAAGAGATGTACCAGTATCCTTGCTGTCCAAATAGCAGAATGTTTTGCAATTACTCCAGGCYGGCCAGCCTTCCTGTGTTGTGGCTAATAATTAAGAATCAGAAGCTTGAGGAAAAATCAGGGAACAGGGACAGTATCCTCCAAAGGCTGAGGCACAGGAATAAGCTACTTGCATGTTTATAGGACTTCAAGTGCAGAGTTACTTGACTATTATTGAACCAGGTAGGCACATCCTTAATGCACTACATCTGTCAGAAATGAAATTAAATCCTGCTCTGTTGTCACAACAAAACTACTCTATTAAGTGCAGAGATGAGTTTTCTTTTTCTTTTAAATGGAGTAATACAAAAAGCTTCACAATTGCCCAACATTTTGTTTCAGAGTAACTCCTATCTGCAAACCAACAAACCATCCTCAAGGCAGCAGCTCAAAGATTCAGAGACCTAACCTCATAGGCACGCGATTGCATGCAGAGATAACAGAAAAATCAGTGAAGCCACCATATAGCTAGAGAGAACATTCAGGCACTTAATGCCCTGTTGTTTGACTTTCACTAATATCATTTAATTATATTGCTACAAGGCAAGAATTCCCATTTGTCGGCAACTGGGAAAGCGCTTAAGGTGATGATATTGTTCTGCTTGGGTGGCCTGTGCCTGAAGGTAATCTTTCAAAAGCAGCTGCTTTAAGTGTTAGTTAAATGGTACCTAGGGATTCACTTGACACAGGTGTCATGTTTAATCTTATTCATATATCAATAAAACTGGTACCATATGTGCAGGTTGGTTGGCAGCACTGAACCTCTGAGACAATCAATATTTCCATTAACAGACTCATCCTCTCTGGTCAAATCCACTGCAGTGCTCCGAACTTCGGGCTTTCCCAGTCTGCCTGCTTCTAACCTCTTTGTTTTTCAATCGACTCTTCAAACATTTGTTCTCTGGAGAGCCTATTGCAGACATGTCAATATTGCAGTGGGTTTCGCCTCTTTTTGTGCATGCGCTTCCCCCAGATATACATTAACATCGAGCAGGGAAGTGGTGCTGGCCAGGGTTTTTTAAGTATATACTGTTAGTACAGTATGTTTATCTAATGCTTTTCAGCAGAGGCTCTCAGAGCACTTTACAACCAGCTCTGCTATTCCAGTCACAGAGAGGTTAGCTGTGGCTTAGAGGGAAAAATCATTGTCCCGAATGTCATGAGGATGACTAGGAAGAAAATCTGAAAGTCCTGACACTCAGCATATAGCAACACAAGCTAACGCACACAGGAAAATTATTGCACGTGTAGTTTGTTAGCTATTCCACAGCAATTGCTCTGATGTACACACTATATTCGGACACGCAAAGTTGCTTTCCCTACAAAAAGCTCTTCTGTTCGCACCAAGACTTTTTTTTTTAAGATGTTACAGTTATGTCTAAAATTCATATTAATAACTGAACTTTCAAAGTTTGGAAAAATATTTGACTACAACMTTTGGGCATGGCCCCTTTCTAATTTGTCACACCAACCTGCTCTATTAATCCTGTCCTACCATGGAGAGAGACTGAGCAGCAGGAAAGGGATCTGGGAGGAAGCAGTGACAAAGAAAGCTCAGCACAGGGAACATGAATACATCTTTCATTTGGGTACCGGGGGACATTATCAAGGGTCACTTGTTTTCTGAGGTCCTAATTTAAAATTAGATTTAGCAAGTCTTACAAAGGAGAGCCCAATCCAACACATTACTGAAACCAATTTACCTGCCAATAACAGTGTTGTTATCAAGGGAGAGAACTGTGGCTTGAAAGAGCCAGGATCAAAATACTAGAAATGCTAATGGAAGTGCGTTGGCAGAGCCACACATGTGAGAAGTTTGCATAAAGTCTGCCTTTTTTTAGCCGGGGTTATTTCTCACTTGGGTGAGTAGAGAAACTTAGAGCTTAAAATACAGTTTATAAAGCTATTCACCTTGGCCCTGATATTTGCTTCATTTGGAGCTCTGGGCATTCCTTCCATCTCTGGGAATGGTGAGCAAGGAAATGTCTGTGCAGAGGAATACTTGCTCATGGATGTGCTTCTTGGATGGGATTCATCTTTGGACAAGTCACCTGACAAAAGCAATCCCTAACTTACCATGAGAGACAGATTTAACACTCCCAAATGAAATGTTAATGCAGGAACAATCCCCTATAACRTCCACACCGTAAATAATTTACTTTGCTTCCAAGCACTGAGGAAGATTAATGGACAGGTTTTTTTTTTTTTTTTGGGGGGGGGGGGGAACGAGTTAAAACATTTGCAGGCCCCAGTGTCATTGCAATAATAGGCAGCACGTGTAAACACTGCAAGGACTGTATCCATTTAGGAGAGGCTGAGAGACCACACAGTGCACGAGAGGCACCAATGAGCAGAGCTGTCCTTTCTATTAAGAGGCCATTTCTAGCTTCCATTTGGAGTAGGGAGAGGTGGGGCATTCGCTGGCTAAGCTTGAGGCACCAGTTATTTGTTATGATGAACTCTCTGAAATGAAGAGATTAAAATAAGTCCAAAGTGTTTCTCTGACAAATGTTTAATGTCACCCAGAAGATTTATAGCACTTCTGTTCCCCCTCCAAAAGCTTTTAGTTCAGTGGCAGAGGTTACTGAGGGCTTGTCCACTGGCTGCCGGCTTTATAGTTTTAGCACTAGCCAGAGAGCAATCCAAAGTTTCAATAATGAGTAATAGCACTTTCAGCTCACCATCATCATTTGTCCTACATCCATTATTGTCCTAAGAGACCAATCTTGCTGATGTAAATGGTCCTGGCAGCTGGTGTGTCAGCATTTCACACCTCCACAGCTGCTAGGCCTGCATTGGCAAGCAGCTCTCTTCCCCAGCACAAGCCTCACAGCCTTCCCGTGGCACCCAGGTACTGCCAGGACAGCAGGACTCTGTGTGTGGGAATGAAGCCAAGGAGATGTCCTCCCTGACATTTCTAATGCTGGGATGCCCAGGCTGAGTGTCTTACCTTGAAGACAGTGCTCTGCAAGGTTTTGTGTGGGAGCGTTCCTACTTTACCCTCAAGGCTGTTGTGCTGTGGTGCAAAAGGAGCCGTTGCTCTCCTCTCAGGAGCTTTGCTGTATAATCTTATTAAAAAGCATTGCCCCCCTCTTTGCCTCCTCTCTGCACCATATCTCTTGTACCTCTCTCCCCACACTTCTCCCCTTCCTCTATGAGGCAGAAAAAAAATAGAGCAGAGTCAGTTCACCCATGAGGAGAGCACATAGGGCATTGGGAATCTACCACTCAGGTCTTTTCCAGGGCCATTCAGGGACATGGCTAGAAGGAGCTGGAGACACAGTTACAGGGTGAAGGCTCTGCTGACACCTGTCATGCCAGAGAACAGCTGCTGCTGGGGCTACAAATGGTCAAGGTATCCTCTGGCCTTCACACTCTCACTGCTCTTGCTAGCCTCCACATGCCACAACCTACACCACCGTCAATCACGTGCAGCTTCCAGGCTTTCCAGTAGATAATCTAGCTATATAAACACATCTTTTTTTCCCCCCCTTATTCACTCTAAGGAGCCTCCAGCTGTTCAAAATAGCGTCGAGTGTCACATACTGCAGGACTATGTCAGACCATATTGCATCCAGCTACCACCTTGCTGACTGCCATGAGCCCTGTCAAAGGGAGAGCAACAAAGAGAAAGTGGGGTTCAGTAAGGTATGGCATATCTTAAGCAATGTATAAAGTATAAAAGGAGATGCTGGACTTTCCTAGGCAGGCATGGTTTTCCTGCAGTTACCTCAGTTAGCTGGAAGTTCATTTATTCCTCTGTTAACATGTCCTCATGTTTGTATCATGAGTTGCTTGAGTTATCCTCACATTGCATCCATCATCCCACTTCCAATTTTCTCTAACATCCCCCTTTTTTCTCCTCACTCATCTGAGTCCAGATGATACAACGCAAAGACACGTGTTCAGCAGAGCAATCAGAGGAATAGGAGTAACAAACCACCACAGACAGCACACCAGACTACTCTACAGGTGCAAACAACTACAGATGATGGACCAGCTTTCCAAAAATCATTAGAAAAGTGAATCCCAGTAGCATAAATCACCAGCCTCCCACTTGTCACACAGTGGTTGGATACTAACAAGTCAGTACTCCACAAATGCAGAACTTAATCACCCAATTGCTAGTTTGAATAATTACAACAGTTATGAATCATATTCTTTACCAGCTCCTTTCAAATCCAGCCCCTGGATTTGACTTGCTAACCTCTTATGTCTCATCAGTACACAGCGYTGCCAGACACTGCGGTAGGTGGATTTTTAACCGAGTAATAAATCAGGCAATTGCCCCAATTCAAAGGCTTGACTCTAAGTGTGGTGAAGACCCTCTGCCCAACACTGCTGACCCCAGAGTCAGGTCAAGACAAAATTAGTACTTCCAAGTTAGCACAGTTTTGAGGGTACATTGTTCATCTTCTTTCAAATGCTATATTTGAGCATTGCGCTCAGCTTTCCTCTACAACTAGGAGAATTATAGAGAAAGTGAAATTCTTACATGCCTACAGGACCCCAGGAACAAGGGCTTTAAACAAAATGAAACGATAACACTAGACAGTTAAAAAGTTACATAATGAAATCTATATTGGACCATACTGACCAAGAACAAAAAACCCCTTTTGTCTACTGAAGAAGGATATCCTGGCACAAGCTATATTTTACTCCATCTTTCTTTGAGTCTCTGAATTTGTGATGAGAAAATGGGATGTCCCAACCTTTAGAAGTCCAACTAGCAGTAAATTAACACCATTCTCTGTTCAGAAAGTTCTACACTCCTCTGTGCAACTATCAGACCTCATTAAGATGTCTTGAGTTGAACTCTTTGAATTTAGTCCTCAAAAATCAATCACTTTAGGTAATGTTGCATTTGTTTTCTTTTGTATTTAAACAATATTATTTCTCATGTTATTTTTTTCTTTAAGAATATGAAAGTTACACATCTACTGGCATATCAGGACCTTTTATATAATATGCTGGTGCCATGAATCCTTCCTATGACTCCAATGGGAGAAGGTAAGAGTACAGATTTTGTGTAACCATCCGCAAAGCCTGATGTTTCATGTGGGATCCAGCTCAACTAGCCAAGAACACACTGGATAACAATGGAAAGCACAAGAATATCTTTTTATATTCACCTGCTGAGACCACTGCTACCTGGTGCTTTTAAGTGATGCAAAAGACTGCAAACATTTGTTGTGCACCAGGTACAAGGTCAAGGCTAAAGCCACAGAGCTTGAAATGAGAAAGAACAGAAACAAAGGTAGGTGACACAAAGCAGCAAGATTTTGATTTGAAAAGAGGTATTTTGATTCATGCTGGCAAATGATTTCGTCGATCTGAGGTACCTAATCACAGCTTAGCACTAGAGTTGGTCCATTGAACTAGTCAATCTTTTAAAGACCATAATCCTTTCCAAGTAACTGGGAGGCACACACTTTAGGAAAAGCTTTTGGAAGCTGAGTCAAATCCAAGAGGAGTCTGTAAAAATACCTCTGAGACCCTTTAATATTTACTAGAAAGCAGAGTCCTTTCTTGGTCAGGTAGTTCACAGACCTAATTAGCAGGTGTCTGGGAGAGTCAGTCTTGTGCTGTGCTCCCAGCTATCTGGTGTGACCTTGCACTGTGCCTCTGGTCCTGACATGCCACTCAGATGATTGTCCCCAAGGTACCCCAGAGGAGCACAGCATATGCATGCAGTAGAGAAAGAGACTAAATAACTGCACTTCCAGCAGCCCTGTTCATCAACTAAGCCAAAACAGCCAGCCATTGCACCAAAGTTGAAAGTAAAAGCCTTCAAAATGGTATAGCAGTTGGCATGTCTAGCAGGAAGAGAAGCTCCCCTCTTCTCTAATGCTCTCTATCACTGGGGCACAGTACTACAACACAGAGCCACGGCCACATGGCAGGCTGTGTCGCTGAGTAAAGCAAATCAAAGCAGCAACTGCTATAGTACTTTCTGATTACTCATTTCAATCAGGAAGCTGTTTTGCTATGCTCTTTGGCTGCGTGCTTACAGGTGTGTATGATGCTAMTATGTGCTGGCCCAAGAAAAGTTACCCTTGAAATAAATTAAATTTGAATTAAACCGCACGTGAGCTGCAGAATGTGCTGGGATTGCAGATTGCAAACCACACTGCATAACTGCCTTTCCCAAAGGATCCATTATAAATCTTACCATCTATCACTGTGCGTTTCTTCTGCTTAGGACAGATCTAATCTTGGGGCTAGAGCCAGAAACTCTTTCCCTCCTTTCCTTCCTTATTTTAGGCCACTTTTTCACATAGAGCAAGACAAACTCTTCCTAGCTGTAATATTACTAAAGGCAGTGAGGTTACGGTGGGAAAAAACTTAATCCCAGCAAGTGTTGCAAGTTACTGTATCAGTAAATTACAGAATAATAGCAAAGTTCCTTTGCTATATGACTCATGTTTCCTCATCTCTCTTGATGAGATTGGAAGAAGAGGTTAACAGGGAGCAGACAGAATTAATGATTTAGTTAGGAAACTCATTAGCTAACCAGCAGTGGAGCTCAGATTGGTGCACAGGTTCAGTTAGAGCTGTCCACAGTTAAGATATTTATTTAGATTCACCTGAAATCGTCCAGCCTGTAGGTTTATCCAAGGCCACCCACCTGCAGATGCACTACGTCAGCATGGTTGAGAGGCTTGGTTAAGCAGAGAGGTCCCCAGGGAGTATTTCAGTGCTTTGCAGGTCTTTAACATGAAGAGGTGGTGGCATAGCAGCAGATGTGAGGTTGTAACACGGTTACTGGGCTGGCTCCAGACCCAGGGTCTGAACTATTTGTGATGGCCACGTGGTGGGTTTCTATATGTGGTATTTTCACTCTCACAGCCCTGCCCGTTAGCACTCGGGGCTCACATTTCTGCAGCACCTTCCATTAGTAGGTACTTTGGTTTCCTTGGGCACSGACCCGATTCCTGATGCTGTATTAGGAAGCGGGCGGAGGTGCAGCAACACAAAGACACCCCAGGATGGGAGTGCCATGTTTTGCAGAAGTAGGGCTGTGAGAAAATTAGGGATTTTGATGAGCCAAAGTGGAACAGAGGGGACTTCCCAGCTCTTCATCAGTGCCTGCTGTATATGCTTGTAGTTATTCCTCAGGCTGCAGGTGCTGCTGCTCTGGAGCTGTTTCCTGGCTCCCTCCCACTTGCTGCTTGTCTGCCAGTGCTGCCGCAGTCCTTGCCAGCTGCCCTCCGTGATCCCAGAGCCACGTACCCCATGTTCCTGGAGCCAGGCAGCAGCCACTATTTGGCAGCTCCAGCTGCCTGCTCAGGCCTGGCAGCTCCCCGTGTTGTTCGCTGTCTCAACATAGGTGAGTCTCCTTGCCATACATCTGTTGGCCTCTGTGTAGCTCCCAGGCCACACTGCAGGCCCTGCACATGGATCTGTCCCGGAGCACCAGCCAGCCATCTTCCTCCATCTTCTGCTGCCTTGAAAGCACGTCCCAGGCCACCGAGCATGACTATAGATGCTTTGATAGGTGACATTCTTGATTTATTCAGAGAGAGAGGGAGAGTAATCAGGCTGAGGTGCTCAGAGAAGCAACAGTCTCGGGGAAATGAGGCTTCACTTCACCCAGCAGCACCTCTTGATTCTCTCCTCCTCCTTCAAGGTGCTGGTCCACCACTGGGATCCTCACCCACTCCTGCACCTGGAGCAAGAGAAGGGCTGAGAAGTCCTCTCTGGTCTGCTCTGGCTCAACCTAACCTCTGATTTCCCCTCCATCRCAGCCCTGCTTCTGCAAAGCATGGCATTCCCTTCCCAGGGGCATCTTCAGATCACTGCACCTCTGCCCACTGTTGCAGCAACAGAGGAGGAAAGAGAAGAGGCATGCTTGGTAAATTGATACACCTGCCAGCTGGTTTAATAACCCTCAGTACATAACAGTCAAAGCTAATGCAAAGTCATCAGCAGCACAATTGAGCCAGCGACTGAAGCACTAATAAACTGAAACCAGGTGGCATCAAAACTCAAGTGACTGGACTTGGTGAGGTGTCCAGGGAAGTGCAAAGGCAGGAAATAGATTTTTTTAAAATGATCCCCTTAGCACCACTTCTCAAGGATGTGTCCAGACGCACTGTGAGGAATTGAGCTGGGCATGTTGTGCCTTGCATGCACCCAGATGTGCCTTTGCTATGCATTAGTAATAAGCACCTGTGACTCTACAGCATCTTTTCTCCAAGATGCTAGGCTCTGCAGTGACAGGCATCATCTCCTGCATGAGCATCCAGGGCCATTTAGCTTCTGTGGCTACTCCTGGCCTCCGCAAAAGAACCTCAGGCCACCGTGTTGGGAGAGCAGGGGGAAAGAGTGGGATGCTGTGAATCCAAGTGGGATTTGCTGACTGCCTTCTTCCAAAAGCAGCAGCCAATGTGCAGTTTGTGCTGCTTTTGCCCAAAGTGCACTGCAAGATGCAAGATGGTAAAGATTCAGATGCTCTGTGGGCTGACACAGCAGGAGATCCAACAGCAACACTAACCCTCCAGACCAGGACCTCTCCAAGCACGAGGAGAAGCTCTGCAGTGAGACTATGCATCCAGGCTGCCCTGCTGCTGGCCTTCATCCAGTGCTTCTGATACAGCTATGCCCGAGCCAGGTAATACTACATTTATTTCTTCTACTAGGAGATGTCATAAGGCACTTGATCCATGATAGGCAGGAGAGAAACTAACAATAGCGTTAACCTTTTCCCGCAGTAAAATAACCTTTTGAAATGTACATTATTTAAAAAGGGTGATATTAAAAGCCTGGCATCCCAGTGGAAGTAAATCTTCCCATAATAACTCTCCCCACTGGACTCGCTTCCAAGGAAATGCTGCATTTTCAGGAAGAGCCTGTCCAAAGGTTATTTTTTCTTTATGTGCCTGCCTAACTGGTGGCTTTTGCCACTGTCCCTTCTCCATAAAGAACACAGTGACAGGTTTTAACGGGGTGAGACGCCAGTGCTCGATTCTGAAGCGGGTTTGGCTGCCCGCCCTCGAGCCCTCCACCAGCTGCGGGGTTTGAAGGAAGTGGCGGAGGAGGAGCGTGCCCTTTCGGGAGCACCGCACATCTGTGCTCGTGGAAACGCTTCACTGCTGTGTGTGCAAAGAGCTAACAGATGAGGTGCCAGTAGGTGGGGCTGAAGAATATAGCGTTTAGATCCCAGGTTTTTTTTAGGGGCAGTGATAGCGTGGTATGCGGGCTTTTCTGGCTGTCTTTTATTCATGATACTTAATGGTATGTTATAATAGAAATGTATTCAGTCCCCTAACTTTTTGGCATGGCTGACTGGAGGCACTGAGGTGTATCCACAAGAGACATGGGCTGCGCTCCCTTTGCTGCGCCAGACAAGCGTTCAGGGTTTGGACAAGGCCCTGGCAGCTGGGGATGCTGCAGGTTCCCTAGGAGGTGAAGGATAAATTCCTCCTTCCGCGTGCAGTCTCTGTCCTGCTCAGCGAGGCAGCCGCGAGTACTGCAAGGGGTAATTGCCTACTGCTGCCTGCACAAACCTGCACGGAGAAAGCAGCCCAGCTTCGCACGYGAGTCACGCTGCCTTAACTCGGAGCTCTTGCGGATAGGCAGTAAAACAGATTCGTTTTTCCGCATTAACAATGTGTGTTGAGGGAATATTTGCACCTAATTTGCAATGCATCTTTCCTGCGGAAAGGGCAGATTTTGGTGTGGGGCCCCTTCTGTCCCGCTGCTACTCTGAGTATGTAACTGCTCATTAAGAAGTTTCGGATGAAACGTAATCTCACAGGGACATTGTGGCTAAAACTTGAGTAATCATTACCATGTGTTAGTAACCTAGGAGACCTATCTAGATCCCTCTTCCTCCCTCACACGTGCTCCTCCCCTGCTATGGACTAGGTGCAGCTTGTGGCTTGTGCCCTGTCAGGTGCAGTAGGAACCTGTCGGCTGCTGGGCTCCTTGGCTGGGATGAGCTGTTGCTTGTGTCAACTACAGCGAAGGCTGAATAGCACAGTCTCATGGGATTCGTCCACAGATGCCACTGGACAATCCTGGACTACATTCTGCTTTTGGGCAGARGCCCAGCATCCTAGTGTATAAGGTGCTAGAATTTAAGGTTGCATAGATTTAAGTGTATCATCTTAACCATTTGTTCATCTAACCAGCGAACATTGCAGGAGGCTGAATCAGGCTGCGTTAGGCCTCTGGGCACAGCTCACTTATTGCCCTTTAAGAATGCACCATCCTGATAGTATCTCCACCTGTTTTGCATTCTGCCAAAACTAAATTTTATTTAAAATATATCTCATTTTAGTTCCAGAGGCACTGGCATCTGTAGCCTGTTAGCAATAAATGGCCTGTTACTCTTCAACCCTCTCATCAGATCCATGTTTTATAAACAGATTTATAACCTTGCTGGAAAAGCTGACAAGCCAAACTCCAGCCTCATTCAGTAATGTCTTGCTAAATTGAAGAAGTCATAAACCACTTTAAAAAATGAAAGTTAGGACTAAAGGTTTGAGTGCAAGTGACTAGCATCTCGGAGAAGAGCATCACAAGGGAGACAAAAGAATAGACTTGAAGAGATGAAGCTTGGTGCCTCTGAAAGTGATATAAGACTGAGAAACGGCACTGGAGATTAATTTATTATAAGGATAAAAGCAACTACCTGGAGACTGTAAAATAGGGAAGGACTGAGTAAAAAGAAATGAGATTGAAACTAAGGAAGGCAGTAGATCTACTTTCTGTAGGAACTGAAGAAGTGATTCAGMAAAATATAATGCATGGTTATTTCATGCAGTAGGGGCACCTACATCATATTGATCTTCAGGACTAAGTGAATAGCTGGAAACAGCAAAAAACAAAATAAATTCCCCTGAGAAAGGGAGAAAGTACCATGTGTCTGTGCTCCAGTGCTGCGGCTGTGGCTATGGTGGAGGAGAAAGCCCTGAGTCASCCTGAAAAATCATGAGATCAGCTTTAAAATTAAAATAAACGTATTTTAGACGCAATACATTTGACTTTTTCATTTACTTTTTGGTTTCCAAGCATTTTAGGATGTGCTTGCTTCCTGTTGGGTACTCTTTGAAACCGCAAGGGACAGGAACATCTAGCTCTACTTTAAGTAAAAGATAAAACTTTTGTGCAATTCAGTAAATCTAGCATCTGGGGTTTTTAAGAAAAGCAATAAATACCAGAAAACCTTGTAATTAATATCCAGGGTTGGTCATACTGTTTCATGATTTCATGGTTCATTGTTCAGGAAACAAAAGGCAGAGCAGTTAAACAAGTAAGTTCACCACTGAGATATTTATCGACTTGTGTACCCAAACTTGAGCTTAATCTTCCTGAAATACCCAAAAATGACTATTCAGTATGTTTGTGGCATAAGTGAAGTGTCAGCTGTCATCCTTGACTCTTCTCTGAGCAGTCTCACCAAAATATAACCCTATCTATTTGATCTTGACTATCATGGAACAAGTAGCGCGTCAGTAAGCGTAGGAGTAACAGAAACCAATGTAACAGTTGGTAAATGCATTGTGCTTTCCAAAAGGAATGCAAACTTCTACACATTGCAATTCATAGACCACAAAAATCCCAATCTACCTGGCACTTCTTTGCTAGAGGGTATACTGCACTAAGGGGTAGTTTTCAGAGGGCTGCATTTGACTGATTACAGTGTATGTGCTCCCATATTGGCTCTGTGCTGGCAGAATTATAATCAAAGAGGCTTTCTGTTGCTCAGAGAAGGGAAACGGCGTGTGAGCTTGTGGCAAGCTGTGACAGGAAAAGACAAGTCTGGTAGAACAGCTTTTAAGAGAAATCAGGCCACTAAAAGTAATGGGAGCTGTAATAATCCCTTTTTTTGTGCTAAGGATTCCCCCGGAGCACAGCTGAAGGGCTGTGGTAAGCCTGTAGATGAGGAAGCCCACATAGATATTGTCTGGGTTGCCTACGCCTGAGCAAAACACTTTTAATTCTGAAATTTTGATTGTAAATGAATAAAGCTGGGGCATTTTAACTACACTTTTCCAATTTCCTCCTTCCCTGTTTGATACCTATTTGATCCTTGATGTTTTTGAATGTCACCTTCTCAGGGCTGGGGAGAAGAATGAAGACTTTTTCTCTTAAAATTCCCCCACTTTTCCTCTGTAACCAGACAGGGTCAGTAGGCAGTGCCAGCAAGCTGACGTCTTTCACAGATCTGTGCATTCATTTCAAAAAAAGGCAGGTTTTGAACCTACGTCTGCTAGTCACAGCATAAAAAGGCCTGCGCTATTAAGTCTTGAGTAAATATTTCAACAAAACTGTAGCAATCGAGAACAGCACAACTAATGCTCAGAGCCACTCGGAGCAATTTTCTGGCTTCAGAAGAACTAAGACCCTTTAAGAAGTAAAAGCTGCTAGCAGCTGCCCTTTGCCATTACTCCGGGTAATACAGGACCCGCAGCACAGAAGCGTATCCTGATTCTGCTCAGAAGGCAGTGTCACGCATGTATACAAAAAATTATCTATATACATACTGAGAGACATGTACAGTAGTAGCTAATTTATTGCAGTAACTTTTAGTTTCTCTGCAACAGCTATGAATGCTAATTCTGCAATTGTAAGAGTAATGTATACGATAAACTTTGGGGATGTAGCCATTTTCCAAAAAACGAATGTTAAGTCAGCTGAAATAATTCTTCCATTCAGGTCAAATTTATCAAATCATTTCTTGGTGCCTTCCCCTTCACACCGGGGGAGAAAACCAAAGAAATTTAAGAAAGTCAGTGTTTCATTTCAACTTTTTCCAGAGTTCTTTTGCATTAAACTGACATTTCTATTTCAAATGTCATTTTCAAATAGGTTTCTAAAGTAAAAATGAAATGCTTCAGTTCAGGTGAAACAGTTTTGGTTTCTACAAGGCAAATTGTTTTTTCTTCTCATTCAACCAATGAACTGAAAAATTAATTAGTCACCAATTAACATAGCTCTGGTGTTGACTAATTTGTGTCCAAGAAAAGAGCGATTATGGGGAAGGGAAAATTGGGCTGCCTATCCCACACAGCACTAGAGGGAGAAGAGGAAGAGGAGTGCCAATAGGAAAGGGATGGAGGACCTGCTGATTGACAGAAGGTAGCCATGGAGCCAGGAGTTTTGGAAGGTATATGAAGACAAATTCGCTAATTTGGGTGTTTCTGGTCTTGCCCTCTGCCTTGGCACTTTCCCTCCGTATCGAAGGAGGAGAAGGCACCCAAAGAATAAGGATGCAGTCAGCAATTTGGGCTCCTAAAAAGAGCATAGGTGGGATTTATCTGCAAACCCAAGGGCATGGGTGAGGAACAGCAGTTCCTCATGCCCTAGTCTGAGATCCCCAGGCTTCACTGGCCCTTTTCTTTCCCTAATAGCCTGAGCGATTGCTTAGACTTAGCAGCAGCCCCCTAATTTGGGGGGGGGGGGTTAGAACAATCTCCCAGCAATGACATGCTAAAGGGAGCTGATCCCTCACTTCCAGAGCAGCACTTTGGCCACCAGGTGCTGGTTTGGTACCCTTGAAGACRAAGATGGAGTGCTCAGAGTCTGGGGCACCTGGCTAGGAAATGGGGCAGACCTAGTTTCCAGCCCAGAATACACATTTTCTTTATGCATATGCACAAACTGTGCATCCTCTTTCAGGACAGTTGGTGAAATATCAGCAGCGCTCACCCTAATTTCTTCTGTCAGGTCGCAGACTTGTACGCTGACCCCTGCCTGGGCTTTCCTCAGCGCATCACAGCAATAAAGCTAGCCTGAATTCCTGCACCATTTCCACACATTTGCCCCTCGTACCCTTGAACTGTGATGTGTACGTCCAGGCATGCCTTCAGGCTACAATTAGGCTATGTAATCACAGGGACAGAGATCTGCGTCACGGGACCTACCACAGAGGCCTCCTAGTCGAGGGCGCGGGAGATGAGGTACCACAACAGTTTGGTGGCAATGAATCACTTTGTGCCTGGCAATTATTTTAGTTGCTCACTGATGTGGCAGTGCTCCTCATGTGAAAACAAGAATTAGCTTTTGAAGCAAGCCCTTGTCCATACCATGCGTCTTGTAATTTATGCAAGAGGCAAAGTGACTCTGTCAAGGCCACAAAAAAGGTCAGTGACCAAGTGGTGAACTGAGCCTCAGGTTTCCAAGTGAGCGTGCTGAATGCTGGCTCATCCTTTCTCCAGGGGAGTGGGCGGATAAAAAGCTTTCCTTTTCTGTCTTTTTGCACAAGAGGGCACTGTCCCTTGTGCTGCAGATGCCASAGTCCTGCTGCCTGTCACCTTTACAAGCCCCATCTGCCAGCGTTCGTGATAGTTTGTCCCTTGCAAATAAAGAAATAAATATGCAACTTTCCAGCTTTTAAATGCAAGTGTTGGGGAGTATTTTGTCAACATTTATTCACTGTTTAGATTGGAATCATTAGTGACAGCGGAGAGCTACTTAGACTCAGCACTGGTGATTAAAGCTGCAAACAGAGGCATACTTAATGCCATCAAGATGCACTATGGATAGTGGAATTAGGAAACCTCACTGGTGAAGGGTAATTAGCATGTTCCTCTCTCAAATGAGAGTGGTGCTGTGTAATTCAAAAGTGCCACCAAGAGGACTGCATTATTTATCATATCAATCTTCCTTCATAAACACATAACTCGCTTCTTAAGAACATGACATCTTATATTAATTGTGGGAATAGTTGGCTGGCAGGATCATGTGTTTAACTCAGCAAATTATTCTACTGAGGGCAGGAATGTGGATGAGCTCTGAACTGGAGCTTCTCACACAACTGTAGCAGGGAAATGGAGGGCCATGGAGGGTCTCTCCACAGGGGTKAGCAGGCCCAGTTGCAGTAGATTAGTGTTTGTTCCCATGTTTGATCACGTTGGCACCCCTCAGGCATGGCTTTGAGCTCTCCGCAGCGGTATTTGTGATTTAGACTTGTGCACATGAAAGGGAAAGCAAGATTATGGTTGTGAGTGCTCAGTCTCCAGCTAGGAGCCCTCCCTGCATGACCTGGGAGGAAGGTCCATGGCATCACTTCACCCTTGCACTGGATGAGCCCCTAAGGGCTGAGTTCCTCTAGGCTCATCTGCCTTTGCTTCCAAATGAAAGAAAAYGAAAGTTGCCATTTGTTGCATGTAGGTGGAGCATCCGCAGACTACAGCTATGTGCCCCTTGTTCTGTCAAGGGCAGAACAAGAACTGGAGGCTCACCTGAAGATCATGTTGCTCATTCRGAATGGGAGGTGCCAAGGCAGACCCACCAGAAGTGACTCAATTCAGTTTAAATAGGCACCACCTGAATTTATTTCTCCTGTCTTCTTAGTAATAACGAAATGAAAAAGTGCTTTTGTTAGTGATGTTGGCCAAGTGTTCTGCAGTGTGCTTCCTCATGTGGAAGGTTTGAAGAAAGGTGGACATCAGGCTAAGTGTCTGACCGTGGATAGGGTTCCCAATGGAGCCTGGGCCAATTAGGAACCAGTCTCTGTGAAGTTCAAATTATACTTGTTGAGAAGTGGTCTAGAAAATACAGGATGGGCTTTTTGCAAAACTTTTTCATGAGGAAGACATTGCAAGGATTTCTGAGTATAAAAACTGTAATTTTTTTTTATTTTTTTTTGCTACAGATCTTGCAAACTTCTCATGTGTACTTTAGAAAACATTCTCAAATCATTACAACTTCCCTCGATGTCTTTGCAGTTCCAGCATGCTCACACCTCCCTATACATCCTCAGTCCCTAGTATTTGGGCTGCTTTCACTGACAGGACATTCTTACTTTTTTTTTAATTGCCTTTTATGGCTATATTCCTCTAGTGAGTTATCTGTAATTCAGGAGCTGAGAGCTGCAATTGAATCCTGGTAGTAGCCCAGCACATACCAATACAGCATACCGGTGGACATGGCAGCTTCTCCATCACTCCTTGCCTCAGATGTTTTTCCAAAATGAGAAGTAGAAACCCATTTACAACTCATGTGAACTAATTTACATCAGCTGCATGGAACTGKTACACTACTTAGCTTTTTTTGAGTTACACAATGACATTTTTAGTTAATGTTCTGATAGTTAATGATCTGGATCAATAATAGAAAAGAAAAGTAGGCTGAAAATATAAATCATGTAACATTAATACTATCAGCTTAGAAAACTCTGCAATTGTTTTTCTCTTAAAATAMTATCAGTCTGTCTACACAGACAAAGTGGATAATAGGCAGAGTGTTTGGGAAATGCCGTTTTCCACACAATAAACATGTAATAAAAGATTTTCTTCTTTAAACTCAAACTGCTGCTATCTTTTTTTCCAAAAGCAAAATGTAAAATTTCTGCCTCATCTTCTATTAAAAGACTGGAAACCTGAAAATTCTGGATGTGTAACTCTATGGCATGGTTTTCTTCATTTAGGATAAAATGATTGTTGCTTACGTGGGAACAAAAATAGAGTATTATTGAAAACAATATTTAACCAGTTGGTCTCCATTGCAAGAAATRTGCCTCAGTCATTGCACCATTCATGGTATCACTGGAGAGCACAGCCAAGATTGTTTGGAGACTTAATTACATCTTGTCACATCTCATTTTCTTTGGATTCCTTTAAGTGTTACTTTATGTCTAAATTTTCGACCTTTATTTAATACCTGGTTTGGGAATAATGTAGTATCTTTCTGTTACATTTGATCTGTATACTTCTGAACCACACTTAATTGATGGAAGCAGGGTAGGTGTGTATGTGGTTTGGCTTGTCTGGGTTTAAACAAGGCATTTCAAGGCTTTGTATTTTATTTCCTTTGTTCCTTGTGCCTTACAATAAGGCAGAGTTTGCATATCGKATGAGTTTATAAAAGGAGCAGTTAACACCTGCCTTGCACAAGCATTACACTACTCTGGAAGGATCAGGGAGGTGGAAAAATGGTTTTCCATAAAACACAGTAGGAGATTCCCTCAAAACAGCCAGAAGTATCTCCATAAGACTGGCATAACTGAACTCAAAATGAGTTTCTGTGTGTATTTTTTGTGCTGGATTTTTGTATCAGAAATCATGTTTCACAGTAGAAGAACTGATTATCTCTAAAAGCRGGGAAAGTTTGCTGTGCCTGCAAAGCCATAGGGAATGCATTGCAGGATTGGTCTAGCAAGGCACAGCCCTTCAACCTTTTTTGGCAATGACTTTTCTTTACTAATGGGATTTGGGGATCTGTAAGAGCTGCTCAGAATTGCATTGCCTGCCGCGTTATACAGATTGCTTCATCACTCCTCCTGGGCCGGGAAGCTGCGCTGGTGGGCATTGGTGAGTGGCAGCAGATGGGTCCCCCGGCAGCTGCTGCTTCTCAGGGAAAGCAAAGTAGCTCAGAAAGTATCACACACCACTAAAATCCCTAATTAATATGAGCCTTTGCTGCAAAGTCTTCACTTCTGCTCCACTCTGCCACACGCAGAGGAGAGCCATCAGACTTCAGGCCTGCAGGACCCACTGTCTGGGGCCTGCAGAGATGGAGGACCCAAATCTGATTCAGTCAGTGCTGTCCTTGGTTTCAGGATGCGGGGAGGATGGCAGAACCAGGCTGGCTCAGGGAAGGCAGGGATGTGCTTTGGTTTGGGGTAAACCAATGAACATGCTATACTCGCATCTTCTCTGTAGCTGCTGATCTACCCGAGCAGGTACCTGCTTAGGCTACTTTTCTTCTGGGCAAGTGAAGGCCCCCCATTTGCAGCGGTTTCTGTCATGCTACCTTGTAGGGCTGTGTAGCTCACTAGCCTTCTCGTGCCTCTCCCTAGCCCTCATGCTTGGGTCAGAGCCCTGGCCACCCTACAGGCACCAGCCCCAGGTCTGTGTGAGCTGGGTCAGCCTGTGAACTCAACCAGCAGCTGCTTTGATGCTCAGTTTTCTCAGGTTCAAGCCCTGCTGGTGATTCAAGCCACCGTTCACCAGATGCAAGGACTTTAGCTGAGCAGGCAGTATAGAGCCTCCACACTGCCAAAGCCTTCCAGGAGACAAGMCACTTAGGCACAGGGAGAAGATATTTAAATACCTAATTGCTCTCAGAATTTAATACATTTGAGGATCTTAACTCCCAGCAGTGAACACAAGCATCCTCCTTGTTCCACCTCCAGCCACAGATGTGAGCGCAGCCCAGGGACAGACCTGACTGAGATCCAGACTCGGTCACCTCACATTAGCTCAGTGTTAGTGCAGCTCTCTGCTGGGCCTGATGAGCCCTGCTGAGAAACAAGATACAATATTTTGGGCACAGCACTGGTTAGCAAAGGCCAGCCCAGTCGCCTGCCCCCAGATCAGAAGCCTATGTCACAGGTGCTTCACCCTAGGGATTGACCAGCCCAYGTCTGCAGTGTGTCTCTTTTTGAATTACAGATGATCCTACCCTACCTAAGGTCCCTATGAGTGCCATAAGGGAAAAAATGGTCCTTTCCTTACAGAGCACTATGAGGAAAAAAAAAACCCTATTAGAGCAGCTCAGAGACCAGAGCAGAGGTGCTTTGTAACTACCTGAGAGWGCTGGACATCTCCAAAAGACCAGGGGGTGCGAGCTCTCTTCCAAGATGCCTGCAGGATCGGAGTTTTGCTTCTCAGCACTCCCAATTTTCATCTAGACTAGACTGGATTTATTGCTTGGGCTCAACTTGCAGATATCCTCAATAAGCAATTCTGTGCTCACAAGAGGTTTGCAAAAAAGTCTTTTAAATCTTCCAGCCGTTCTGGTAGAGATGGTTGTGTGTGTGCAAGTAGGGGATGGTCCCTATGTCCTTGCTGGAYGTCAGAAGTAAATAACAACCCTGTCAGTGTTAAATTGCAGATTCACATGTAAAATTAGATTCTGTAGATCCCTCTGTATTTGGTTAATTAAACCTAACCAGTCCTATATAGTCCTTCATGTTCCCACTCAGAGCTCTGTGCACTGCTTAACTGTTCACCTACCAAGAGGCCAGGAAGGTCTGACAGCTTGCAGTGGGAGAAGAGGCAAGCTCCCCCAGCTGTAGGCTGGCATCCCCAGGGAAGGTCTGTGGAGAGGAGACAGCACTGAGGCAGCTCCATACCAGCTGCACAGCCTYGGGGAATGGGAGGAAGTTCAGGCAAAGTCAGAGTACAGCAAAGTGGCAGACGGCTTATCCAAAAGGATACTAACTAGCAAGTCTTCCTTGGGTGATCTTGAACGGACAAGGAATCCCATAGCTGGTTGGTGAGAACCAGGAGCATAAACCACTTCTGTCCATAGARCTCATGAAGAGAAAGCAGTATATGCCAATACGTGGGGTTCCCTAAAACCTGTCCTGGGATGAGCCTTCTCCTTGCTTGCAAGTGTAGTAGCCAAGCCTTTCATTTTGCTGGCTAGCCCTGGGAACTGGGCATGGCTTGCCCTTTCCCAGCAGCAGCTCAGTGACAAGATCTGCCACAWGAATGGAAAGGGCATCTGAGCAAAGAAGTTTCTCTCCATTTAACACCCTGTAGGAAGTCCTTAAAATCAGCAAGTGAGGAAATACGTTGGAGGGCTCCCCAGAATGCTTTCCTCTGGGTMATTTGCTGTTGCAGACCTTAGGTGGAGGTAGGGGAGACACATGAAGGTACCAACTTGGATAACTGCGGATGTAATGGTCTCTAAGTCATGCTCCATGACTGGTTTCCAGTTGGTCACAGTGAAGAGTATGTTATCCTGCTCTGCACAGTGCCTGGAGTGGTAGGGCCCACTTCTAGGTTGACATTATTGTATCGCTGGTTGTAATTACAGTGAGCTCCTACAGCATGCTTTCTCCTGCTTAGTCCTTCCCTGGGTGCTCAGCTGTTCATTGAATGCACTGGAGGAATTTTATGGACTAGGACTAGAAAAAAAGGAATAGACTCAAGATTGTGGAATTCACCTTGATGRGAAAAGCAGGAAGAATGGGGTAGGTGAGCCAGCTTATTAATTAACTGATTCCCTAATTAGCATTCAGTGAAGACTGGGACTGCTATTTTTGAAATGCATGTATGAAAATAAATGGCCACTTTGAACAAATGCTTGTGACTCACTTGTAGCTGGAATCTTTTGTGTGCTCAAGCATCATGTGCACAGTTGCACCAACAGCAGCTAGTGAGTCCACTGGTGGATAAAAACAGCCAGAAGACAATTTTCTGCAGAAATAACCTCCCTTTCCATACCTCTTCCTCACAGCTGCAAGCAGGCTTGCTTCTTTCATCCTGTGGACAGCACTCTTGTGATGATACCTCTCAAAATTTGGACAAAAAGAACAACGTGCACCTTTACTATTTGAGGGTTTTTCCCCATAGCAAATCTGGCTTTCATTTAGCTCTGCAGCTCTTCTTCTGGATTTGCTCCCAAGGCTTAAGACATTTTTGGAAAATGTGAGACTGGTTCTGGTGGAATTAGTCTAGGGGTCACATGCTATGTCTCACTACCCAGTGCTAAATGGCAGCAGAGCAGTGTTAGCTCAGGCGCTGGACAGGATTCAGCCTTCAGCAGGAAGGGAAAGGCAGTCACAGAGTGGCTTGCTGAGCCATCCCTTCCCCTCTGCAAATATTTATGCTTCAAGCTTTCTCACTTAAAGGCCTAATTGGAGTCTAGGTGAGCCGCACACTAGAAGAGAGCCTAATAGAGACATTGCAGTGCTATTAGCACAGATGGTTGTCATATGTATGCAAATGAGGAGCAAATTGAATTTGGTGTCCCCTCTCACCAGCTGTCCTATCAGCAGTGGCTCCTGCAACAGCAAAAGACACTGCCACTGCTCTGCTAATCTGTCATCGCAGATTAATTACAACTAACACATTAATCATCATTTGTTTCCTAGTACAAAGGAAGTATCTTGTTCTTTCAAGTGCATTCTGTTTGGATGGGGTGTTCCAACCCATTACAAGAAAAAAAGGGAAAGAAGGCCAGGCAGCTTCATTAGCGCCGGGTTCCTGGAGCTGGAGGCTGCAGGAGTGTGCCACCAGGGCTTGTGTGCTCCCTTCTGGCAAGSCAGATCCTGTCCGAGGAGACATGGTGAGCCCCAGCCACCTGCTGGGAGCTCCTGGGACATCCACTTTGTACCATGATGTTGCCTGGGACACATGCTTCCCGGCTTGGCTTTGTCCCAAACCAGTGGTGTCACTCCCTTCCCAAGCTGGCAACTTCCTTGAGGGTAGTTAGAATTAGCACAGACCTTAACTGGTATCTGATAAAGGAGCTCTAATGAGTGTGCTGGATCTAAGAGGCCCTTCCGGTTGTTGCCAGCCTTCAAGGCAATGGCACATTTACCATTGCCCTGAGCGGGCACAGAAGCAGTGCTTTTYGTTTCACCATTAATTGTGACATCTTGAAAAGTGAAAAAATTGCTTGTATTTTTTTTCAAATTAAAATGTTGCAGCTGATATATTTCGACAGACTTCTAGAGTTGTATCCAACTATTTTTTTGATAGAAATCTATTCTCTGACATATTTTTGTCCAGTTTTGTGCTATTTATTGCAGAAACTCATAATTCGCCTCAGATCTCCATTAACAATGTTTGGACTAYTGCCCCAGCTCCACATGTAGTCTTTAATACCATGTTATGAAGCGTACCAATGACAAATGATAATGATGTCTATTTAATCAGACTGTCTGTAGAAGCTCAAATGTCTTGTATCCCAAGAGCCTGAGAGATGCTGAAGGAGCCAGTATGAACAATTTCCAACAGTTCAAGCCAGCTAGGAGCTCTATTACTAGCAGCAGTAAGCCAAACAAGCATTTTCAGCCATCTGAAAGCCTTCTTAGATGTGCTTCTGATGCCTGTAACTATTTCCAAATCTGGACTGCACTGCTTTTTTGTAGTCCATGACCACCTTCTCCTTTCATTGGATCTTCAAATAACCTACATTGGGTTATTGCTATATTGAGGWCATTTAATACTTAGCGATTGTATCTGATCTCTTAATCTGGTCCTGTAATACCACAAAAGCCTGGTTATTGCTCTACCCCAGCTTTGCATGTTCTCTGTCTAAGAATCAGATGAGCATCCCCATCCCAGAGAGAACTTCTCCACTCATTTTCAGACCACGAAGCTGCTACTGTTAAAGCCAGAGGAAGGACTTACACCTTCACACCTGTGTGACACTTTCTTTCTTCTTTGTCTTCTTGATAAAGTTTGCATTAAATTTAGTAATAGCAGAAGAAAAGCTAGCACTAGAACAGTTCTGCAGCTAAGATTTTCTCAAGTTTATAAACCCAACTATAATTCAGTTCCCGGAGAAGAAAACTCAGGAAGGTGGAATTGTGGTTGGGGGAGTGGGCCAGGAACTCATGAGTAATAACCATTACAGAAATGTAATTACTCTTAACCAGGCATAACAAACACAAGGAATTCAAAATGAAGTAYACAGTCACCATTTCCGTTCATCTAGCAAAAGCCATGAAACCTTCAGAAGGAAGCAGAAAACATTTCATGTAATTAACTTTGAGAAGTTTTAGTGTAGAAGGAAATAGCTGCAGAGTTTGGCAACAGAAATAAATGAAAAGTACACTTCAATTTTGTTCTAAATTTTAACATTTTGTTAGCTTTTCATGTCTCTTGCACACACTTAATTCAACAATCTCCATCCTTAATTCATCAGAAATTGCATTTTCTGCTGTTCTAATTGGCAGGCCTTGTTCCCAGGGGTGCCTAAGCTGGACAAGGTGGTAGGAGAAGGGAGAAAGGGTTGTGTGGGAAAAATTGCTAGTACCTGGAGAAAGTGAGCCCAAAGACTCAATAACTGTCTACTCTCAAGTCTCTTTTACAGGGAAGCTGAAKAAAAGTCAGGGTTTGCAACAGACAGCAAATTCTAAAACTTCTTTTTCATTAAAGACTTTCCATAATATATAAAATCCAGAGTAGGTTTTTAACACAGAAACCTTATATTTCAGTTAGACAGAAATGAAGCATTTTCTCTCAAGGCAGCTCTCAGTAAGCTGTGTTTTCCCRTCACCTTGCTCCACAGAAAAAGCAGTCTCACGTCCCAGTGCCATGGTGGCCCAAGCTCCCTGACTGCCCCCTTCTTGACGGTGAACCTATGCCACTGGGTCACCCAGAGCAGAGCGGTGTACACGTGTACAGCACCGGGAGTTCAGCAAGGGCATTCCCAGTTCTTATCAGACAATGCAGGAAGAGTGGATTAATGCATTTCTGAATGCTTCTCAACTCGTACCGACATGTTCTTTTTTGCATTGAATTGTTCTGGAATGAAGGATTTGGGATTGATTTCTAGTCAGGATACAAAAAAAATTTTTTTTTTCCTTTGCACAAACTGTTCTTCATATCAAAACCAGAATCACTGTGGAAAATTTCCAGGTCATTTCTATCCCAGCCTGCTGCCACACTTCAGTRCTACCTCACCGTGCCATAGAGCAGAGGTAGGGGTCAAAGATACGCTAAATCTGGGCTGAGGCTCCCAGTGCTGCAAAGAAGTCCCTGAAACTGCTTGAGGCTGGCATGCAGTGGAAAAGGCTTTGAAATGTGAGTATCCTATATGGCACCAAGCCATGGAGGAGGCTGAGAGAGCAACACAGCATTCACCAGCGACAATTTGTGCATGACTCAAGTCCAGTCCTACCAAAACTCATGGAACGGTAGTACAAGGCAYGTCCACACTGGCTGCCTGGGGTCATGGGTGCTCTGACTGAGCACGATCTGTGGGGTTGACATGGCCCAGCCTATCGAGYGTATGGTGAAAAAGGATGGGCAAATGCATCATATAGCTTAGCGCACTCGCAATTTCGTATCTTCAAAGGTTGTGTGCACATACAGTCCCGTGGTTTGTCACTGTGCTGGAGCTAAAATTTATTTTGTTGTTCTGTTATTAAAATCAGCTGACCCTGACATTGACACTTCTTTAAAGAGACAATGTTTTAAGTCCTGTACCACTGCTAATTTTCAGATAATTCATTCCATCCTCAAGGAAGGATGTTTTCTGCAGCTGTAACCTAAGGTCAGTGTAAAGTCAATTCAAGAGTAACACCGYGGCCAGGGCCTCTGCAGTAATGAGYAGTCGTGTCCCATGTCCATGATCGGGTTGGATCAGTGTGAAAAGGAAACCTCAGACCTGTTTGGCAGCTTTCTACCTCTGCTTCCAGTTTGCCTGTCTGCCATCTGACAGCTCCTATGTTACACAGGACCACATTAATACCTCCGGTGATCCAGTTTCTTGCAGATGACTGATAATGAGATCACTGCCWCCTACACCCAACGCAGGACAATGGGAACCACGTCAGCCATTTCATCCCTAATGAAAGAAATGATTGTCGTGGGMTGGCATGTTCACTTCTGCAAGGCTGAGCTATTTATCTGAACATGGTCCTCCAGCTGATAAAATGGTGCCAKAGCACATGGAGCCTATGCAACTGTAAATCAAAAGGACAAGGCGTACGGTGACTGAGATGCCTTTGAATAGCTTCAGTTGATGGTTGCAGTAGGTTTCTTGCACGGTAGAYTATGCATTGGCCTGACAGGATTGCTACAACTGTCACTTTTTGCCCRTTCCCCAGAAAGTGCTTTCCTCTTGCTTCTGTGGTGTTTATCCTGGTCAYAGCACGGACAGCCAGGTAGTCTTTCTGTCTGCTGCCCATGCCTGCCCTGGTTTTGAAGCTGTCTGAAACCAAGAGTYTTTTTCCTGTTAACTTCAACAGTCTGCATATCCAGCTCTTGCAATGTGCTGGGCCAGGAGGATGCCCCAGGGGCAGTGCCTGGTGTAAAAACAGGATTTGGGGAGGGGGCCTTTCCCCTGCAGCTGCAAAAGGGCRGTCCAGCTGCCTTTGTAACTTGGCACATTGGGGCTGCAAGGGCTCTTTCCTCTGCTTTGGAGAGGTGTCAGACAGACAGGAATTTCTTAGCTGTTACAAACTTGCTGTCTCTCCCAGAGCAGAGGTGGACCTGGTTGGATACCAGAAACTGTTTATTGAATAACATGTCTGAGAAGCAACATCTTGCAAGTGCTACCCAAACCTACTCCAACAGAGCAGAGAAGTCCTTGAGACGCTCTGTCTCCACTTCTGCTCGGTTCTCTACCGAGAGGGTTCAGCTCTTCATGATGGGAGTCACCTCATACATCCTCTGTTGGCTGTTTATCGTCCCTGGAGTTTGTATACTCTATTCTGAAGTTTGCTGTGGATAGAAAATGCTTTTGGGTTTTGATGCTTGAAAGGATCTTCAAATTGTTGCACTCAGAGCTTTGTAAAGAGTGTTAAGGCTTGGGTCAAAAAAGTGGCCTGTTTTTCGGTCAGATATGCATCCAGACAGCAAATTCCTAGACATGACTGCACAGTTTCACTCCTGGCCTCATAAAAGCATACCATCACCTTTGAAATATCATACTCCATAGTAAAATGTTTTCTGATCTGTAGTTAAGAAAAGCACCTAAGGGTCAGTGCAAGTGGGGAAAAAAAAAACAGAAAAATTTGTTTTTGCAGTGATGTTTCAGGCAGCGCACAGTGYATCAGAAGTTTTACAAGAGGCAGTTTGCCATCACTATAGGCAGTTTTCTTGTGCGTCTTTCATGTTAAAACATAAGAAATCATGACTGAAAAATCACAGAGGTTTGAGAGAGGGAGTCAGGAGCGCACACAGCACTCAYTGTGACTTCTAGCTTGTTCTTCTGAGTTGACCAGATTTCGTTTAAGAGCATCCCCTTCCTGCCAGAGAAAGCCGCAGATACCTAATTACCCTCTACTGTTGCGACCTTGCAATGGTCAAGAGCTCTAGCTAACACCCTTCCAGATTTCTCTCCAACGTGCTACCTTCTTAATAGTCATCGTTACAGGGAGAGAGTTGTTTAATTTTCATCTGAGTAAACAGAGTTTGTTTCCTGATTTTGTTTGACTTCCCAAGCACAGAAAGAAATGCAAAATGCATCCCAGTAAGGTGATGTAGTTGTTGACATCCCTGGCATTATGCTTTTCTGGCAATAATATCATTCCAGCAGGCACCCACAGCACTGTAGCTTTGTCCCGAAGGTGGCCTTTGCAGTTACTTTGCATTCCAGCCGAGAGAAAGGGGCTTTTTTAATATATTGGGATGCAAACACACACRCGCACAAGTTGCCACCAGTGGTGCCGAAGTCATGCTGTCTGGATAAACAAAAATTTATTCGGGATCAAAGTCCCCCTGCGTCTGTTGTGCATGCCTGTTTGTAAGAGAACAACACACTGAGGAAAACAGGCTGTAAATTCAAGGCAGAGCCTTTTCAGCGCTCCTCCAGCAGTGCCTGGATGCTGCCCAAATCGCTGCTAATTGGCCTCAGGAGACCCTCCATTCACCACACCTTAATCAGTTTTCTTTTTAAGCCTAAAGAGACATAAAACCACTCGATGGTGTTGGGAGGAGTACTTCAGATACACATAAAAGTATCATACCTTTGAATCTATATGCCAACTAGCATCTTAGAAATGAAGAGCTCAGCCAGTGCTGACACAYGACCAGAAACACCCAGTTTGCCCCAGCACGGACAAAAGAACRGGTCTCATTCTTCAACCTGGGATTTGCCCAGCATTTTTCAGGCAGAGATGAAAATGGGGAGCAGGTGGGAGGAACTGAAACTGGCCCAGGGTACTTTTGACAGTGGGTAATAAAGGATTACAGTTTGAAAGAGTGAGATTTGGGGGTTTCATGCTGTTAGCATAATAATGAGCTGTCAGCCACAAGGTAGGCAAGATGACCTGGAAGTCTGTTCTTCCAGGAAGCTATATAAATCATTCCTAAACTCCTCAAAATGTTCTCTGATTTTCCTCAAAGGTAACATTTCTGCCAACCTTACAGGGGGAGAAGGCAGGAGAGTTTTCCCAGATGGATTTAGCTCATGGTCCAGACTCATGAGAGTGAACATCCATTATTGCCCAGAGCAGCAGCCAGACAAAGAAGGGCAGTTTAAATCAGATTAACAATTGCACTGAAGGTTCTTCTACTGGCACTTGCTTCTCCCATGAGCAATTTAATTTGGGCACCTGCTCTGGTGTTACCATCCAGATGCAATCTATCTGTCCTCCATAGGGCTTTCTGATGTGCCATGAGGATCTGTTCTACTTCTCATACAGATTTGTTTCATCTGGGTCTGTCTCTGCCTTTTTATTTGCTTTCTACTACTGTATTAGCTATCAAAATGTTACTAAGCAACCCCTCTTCCAGCAAATGTTGGAGCCTGGGACTGTGCAAAAGGTTGATTTTTCACTTCACCCTCTTCCCAAAATAAGATTCATTTTGAGTTTACCTTAAATTTGTTTTTTTTCCTAGGGGAAAAAACCATAAGTTTTTTTTTTTAAAAAAAAGTTTTTCTAGGTCAGAAAAACATTTCATATGTCTCAAAATGTTGTGTTTGATTGTTTTTCCCCCTTTTTAATTATTAAATATGGTTATCTTTTGAAACAGAGCTTTGTTTCCAAATGAAATGTCAAAAAGATTTGATTTGAGAATACTGAAAAAAAGATGTTTTGATGTTTCAGTTTTTTCATGGTTTTGTTGCCAAACAACGCAGTTAATTTAATATGAGTTTGCTATTAGTTGCAGTCAACTGTAATACAATCTTTTTAATAAGAGTTATTCTTTYTTGAAAAGACCAAATCAGTTCTAAAGAATAAGGTTGTTTGGTAACACCTAGACCAATCTATCACAGGTGCTGTATGAAGCAYGGTAGCAAATAATTTTTGCTCCAAAGAGCCCATAGCCTACCAAGACAGCCAAGATGGGTGGGTAAAAGAAAATACTGCTATCGCCATATTGCAGGCAGGGGGTTGGGACATGAGTGAAAAACAGGGAAGGACATCAGCAGCAGAATAGGATATTGAGATTTTCCTCTGGCAACACAGGTCAGTTTATGGAAAATGGACATGAGAGTTGTATGCGTGAAAATAATTAATACTAACCCAGCAACAACAGTTTCTCTCAGCTAGTCTCTGGAAGATCTTACCAACACCCCAGGAACTAGCTGGAAATGTTCCCACAACATAAATACATTTGACATCTGCCATTGAACAGTCTGTTGTGTGAAATAGAGGCAAAATTCAACACAGTTCATGAATTTTGTGTCTGTTTTCTGCTCACTGGTAGTCTAAGTTCACTTGCTATTTTTTTTCCCCATTTTTTGTGTACGTTTTTGCATCTTTGCTACAACTGATACTACAGTGTCCTTGTACTCGAGGAAAGGCACTGTGTCTGTAAAAGATGGGAGGGGGAGTCTTTGGCGAGGCTGTTGGATGCTGACAAACTGCCCAGCCCTCGCTGGCGCTCCGGGTCCCAGAATGACAAACGGCTTGACCAAAGCCTTATGGCACCATTTGCCCTCCCTGTGCATTTGCTGGGGCAATCGGGGAAGCAGCTTCTTCCTTTGCAGATGTTAAAAGAGTCTTCCCAGGAGCTCCTCTCTGACTTTAAGCTTGAGACTTCAAGCTTTCTGATTTATGCTCTTTATGACCAGCACCTGAGACACAGAAAATGTTCTTTGAAGGGCAAATAAATTGCCCTGATCATGATACTAATCATAATGAATTATACAAGACATGGTAATTGCAACTAAAATGAGCACAGTATTACTTTTCTTGGTGTAAGAATAACAAATSCAATATTCCTCAACATGCCAAAGAACTTGAGCCTGGTATTTTCAAAAATCCTGGGAGSACTAGGTCCTTACATTTGACTCTATTCAGACATTCAGTTCAAGTTTCCAGGGGAGATTTTGTCTGGGTTTCCATGCTTGGCAAGTACCTCTCATTGTGTGGGGCTGCATAGGAGGGTGGCAGTGAGCTGAAGTGTGTGTAATGCTGCGTCTCCCTCCTGGCAAGTCAGGTGGATCTCTCTTTCCAAAATTGGTGGGATTCACTTTATGGTAGGGATTGATCTCCTGTCAYAAGACTAGTACAACCACAGCTGTACGGCACTTGGACTAGATGCAATTGTAGCCATTGATGACTCTGCGGTTATGGCTATTCCTTGTACCACTCTGTGCATGAGATTCCTCATCATGGGTGCATGGTGGGAATGGTGCCAGAGGCCATAGGAGAGACTCCCATGGGACATGGGCAGCGGGGAGGGGGCACCATGGAGTGCTGCTGGAGAATGTGCCTGCCAATAGGCTTCCTTGAGCCTGCGATCCTGCTGGACAGCGTGACCAGAGCCATACCTCAGTGCCGCAGCCCCCTCCTGATCCCCCCACCAGCTCCATACCCCTCAGCAGTAGGTTACAGCTACTCCATCTGCTCCACCTGGCTCCAGGTCTCATGAGAGAGAAGGCTGTGGCAAATGCAAGTGCCAGGTGCAATGGGAAATGGGAGCTCAAGGAGCTGGTTGCATGCTCCTGGCAAAGATTCTCATCTGGGAAAAGAAAAAGCAGTATTTTCTGCGCAGTGCAAGGCACCTGTGACTGTGTTTGCCACAGAATTTGAGTCAATTTAACACTATAGTCATCCCAGCTTACTGGTGGAAATACTCCAGACAGAAGTGGCGTGCTGCAAGCTGCAGTATAAAGGGCAGTGCAGTGCTGCGAGTGRCACCAGGCTGCTCAGTCCCTCGCACCTAATTTCAGAAGTGGGATTGCCTCAGGCAGCTGGCCCTGTTGGCAGGCTGTGTCTGCACACCGGCTGTGCCGCGTGAGGGCTTGCGGGAGGATCCACTCCACAGTAACAGCCCCAAGCCAGGCCAAGAGCCACCTGCAATGCTGCACACAGCAGACGATGGAGACAATTTCTCCCCCAGGGRAAGGAAGAGATCAGAAAATCCAGAAATCCTGAACACCTGTATGCACATGGGTTTTCCTACTGCAGCTGAGGAAGAAGAGGATACAACCCACAGCACTGGATTTACACAGACCTCTTCTGAGCTACCTCAGGCTGCAGTACCCAAAAGTGCTCTGCAACTCTGCTCTGCCACTCTGGCCTAGCTGAGCCAGGAYGCCTGGTGAGGAGATTTTCGGAGGCCATTGAGGGGCTGCCCTAGATGAACTGCCAGGCAGAAACTGTTCGGGCAGTACCTTTCCAATACGCTCTGCTTTGCCCACAAGTTTCAGCTTTGTTGCCCCAGAAATTCCCATGGGAGTAAGCCACGACCAGCATGCTTGGCCTGGCAGGTCTCCTGGCAATCTGCAGTGCTGTCAGCGGAGAAGGGGTCCAAAGGACACTGGGAGACCCAGGAGCAGTGAGTTCAAGCCTGCCTCATCAGGGTTTTGCCACTGGTTTTAGCAGGAACAGGAACAGTTTTGAGATAGGTGAAATTCATCGTTCTAGGAAGGAAGGGTCAGTGCCAGAGCCAAATGTCATTTCCATCCCATTTAAATCTGATTATAGCCCACAAGTGAAACCAGCCAGTTTGGCTTGTTTCACTTTATGTGAAGTGCAGATAGTACCTAAATGGACTTAATAACAGAGCTGCATTGCCAATCCAATTCTGGATCAGAATTAGGAGCCAGGTTGAAGAAAAGAATGTTATTTTTAGGAAAATGATAACATAAGATTTTAATTTGCCTCTTGTCTTTTGAGTGTGTTCATTCTGGCTAGAAACCTAGAAACTGATACATGAAAAAAAGAAGTGGTGGAAAAGCAGTCCTGCTAGCTTGTGCAGGAGAATTGCAACACTGGGGAAGAGCAGGTTAGAAGCTAAAATTGTTTCCCATCTAACAATGAACATTATTATTAAGAACCCGCAGGTAAGAGGGAGAGCAGTACACAGCTCTCACTTCAAAAGCAACTCCTGAATAAAAATACTTTACCATAAACCTTTGCATATGCAATAATTCCTTCTCTGTGCAAAGAAATCTCATTAAACTATGGTCAGATACTTGTCAGACTTGTTGTTTGCTACAGGCACCTTACTCACTGGGACAATTTCAGAAAGTATTTGCCAGTCTACTATTCCATTACATCAAGGGGTATGCTCTGGGCAAGGTTTGGTCTCTAATGTTTGTAAGTGAGAAAGAGGAGTGAGAGAAAGAGATGTGACTTGCCTCGTGGAAGCGAAGCGAAGTGTAGATAAAAGGCAGCAGAGGACAAATGAAAACACTTGACTCTCATTCTCTGGGTTTCCTAGGAGCATTTTTAATTGAGTGGACCATTGTTTGCTGAGCGTAACCTCTTGCTTCTCCTTGTAAGGGTTCTACCCACTTTAATTAAGAGGGATGAAAATGGAATATTTTGTCTTGCAGAGGGGGCAGGAAGGGGCACAGCTGAGGCCTCTCTCCCTCCTACAGCACTGCACAGCTCGCRATAATCAACTGTCATCGTTCATACTCACTTTGCAGTGTAATGTAAGATGGGTGGCAGTTGCATTGGCTAAAAATAACCCAAAGATGACAATTACTATGAGGCAAGGTTCCTCTGTGCCACACGTACCCTCATCAGATCGTACTCTGGCTTTCAGGTGTGGAATGGCTGAGATCCATTTTGGTGAGCGCTCCGTGGCACGGAGATTCATCCCCAAAGCCAGCACACCACAGCGCTTAACGAAATCAGGGCCATAGGACTGCAACTGTGGATGTTTGCCCAATGTCTGGATGGGGCGATTGAAGACTTGAAGAGCAGAAGCAAGAGAGCGAGAGGGAGTGCAAGCGTTAATACTTTAAGAAAGAGGGTGCTGCCCATCCTGCACCTGGGTATAAACCCGAGGAGTACACTGCAACGACGGGTGCCAAAGCCGTGTGAAACGAACAGCGATACTGAGGCACATGTAAGTCGTTCAGGCTTACAGACATTTGCAGTTGCGTGCATTAAATAGTTAAGTGCCCGTGTCACTGTGTGTTTCAGCACACACTCGCTTCTCCATGGATTGATGTGTTTGGCAAATGCACACCTCCCTCCAGACAGTGCACAAAAACAGTGTGCTTCTTTGTGTGCCTATATGTGTGCATTATGGATTAAAGTCACCTTTGTGCTGAGGGCGAACATATGGTTTATGTATTCCAAAAAGGGGAACATGAGATTTTAGCACGATATGTGCTGCACAAGRGTGAAATCGTTTCAGAAGTGAGTTGTTCGTTGTTCAGAGTTTGAATGAAATTGGGGGGATATGTTAAACCACGTAATTTCAGATGTATTTCCTACATTTTCCTGCATGCATCTTCTTTATTTTCCTTTGTGTCGTGTGGCCATGACAGGAAGAAGGGTCTCAGAAAGATTCTGGCAGGGAAGAAATTAAAACCCTTGTATGAGGTTGACAGAACTCCTCCGTTGAGTCATGCTCCCGTTAAACACTCACAACTCAAATGCATGTGCAGGGAGATGGATGCCAAGCTATGCTACCAGACTGCTTCCTTCCGCGGCAGCCAAGCTACAGTGGAAACTCAGATGCCTGTTCCCTCCTCTCTCCCAAAAGCTGAGGGGACAAGAGTCATAGAGGGAAAGGCAAAAGCTGGTTGGAGTTCAAGGTTTTCCTCAGTTCCTGTTATATTCAGGACCAGGTCCAAAAATTAAAGTCAAGATTGCTTTTGACTTGAATAGTCTTTACATCAAATTCTGATTTAACTTCAAAACAAATCGCAATGCAGGAGTAATTGTGGACTTCATGCAGCATGGATAACATTTTCAGTAGAATTAATGGGTAAAGTGCCCAATTTGCAAATTTGGAGCTTTTAAAAATACCTCTAGGTATACAGATACCTCGATGGGAACTTTTCTCCTTCCTATTATCCTATTCTTCCTATTGTGGCATTTCCAAGAGATATTGCAGAAATCATAGGGRAAATGTAGGTCCAAAAATAGTCTCTTCTTGCTGTCCCAGATTGTCTCATAGTTGCAGTAGATCTCCAGGATATCACTGGATAATTTTTTTGTATTTTTATTTCTTTTAGTTCTTAGAGGGGCTTTCAAATGGGAAAAAAACACTCTGAAAATGGACTCCATTTCTGGCTGGGGGGAGGAGGTGATATTTTAAAAACTGTAATCAGTCTGTGGTAATTTGTTTGTTTGCTTGGTTTTTTTTACTCCCCAAAGTGAAAACCCCAAAAAACTGTGTTTTGCTTCAACTTGAAAAGCAACATTTTGTTTTCATGTGGTAGTAATTGAAGGTTTCGGTTGTTGCTGTTACAGCCTTTTTTCCCTATTAGCTCAATAATTAATGCTCACTTGCCCAAATATTAGGGGATTTGAGCTCCAGTCTATAAGAGAGTTTCTTCATCACCGTAAGACAGTGAGGGAGAGAAAGAGAGACCCCTCAATCCCTCCTAGGGTGGTGTTTCACTTGCATGGGCCGTTTCAGTACTCACTGAGCTAGAAAGTGAGCATACGGATGATTCTCCAGCCTGGTGCTTAGGGCATGCATTTGGGAAAGGGAATAGCTCAGTTCCAGTCCTTGCTTCAATAAACCAGACATTGAAAAGCTGACAGTGAAAGTGGCTTTATTAATATTTCTAAAACTGAGCATTCAAAAGTGTCAGTCTCCCAAATGCTGAGATATTAGAAAACCTATACTTAAATCTTTGTCTTCTTTTTATTTCCCATTTGGGTTGTAGCTTTTTAGAGACAAGTTTTCRAACTTTATCTTACAACTGTGAAGACTAGAAAAAGTCGTGTGCATAAACCCTTGCCCTCCCTTTACACTAATCCCATTCAGTGGCAATTTTTCCTCCTCATTTTATTTTGGCAGTATCTCTGTGCCCCTCAGCAAAGAAAACAACCCTTTAGTGAAAGGCACTTCCATCTCCAGAAGAAAAGAACCATCTCTTCCCCGGAGCACTTGCTCCCAAAGGAGACATTCCTACCTCTCTTCTCCTCTAGTGCCAAATTTAACTCACTGATTTAAAAGGAAACAACCTTGAAATGTCCTTTACATATTTAGCACTATTTCAGACCAAAACACTTGCTCATATTTAGTTTGCAGCAAAGCCTGACCAGACTTACTCTCAGCGACCTGCTTTGGGCATCACTGTCAGATATTTTTTCTTCCTTCTCTCTATATTGAACCAACAACCTGCCATTAAGTGAACAGGTCTGTGTTGACCTAGAATTAATTTAAAACATTAAGCCATTGCTTTTAAAGATTTGGTGGTGCTTCCCAATAAAAACTTCAGTGAAGATGATGAAGGGGTATCAGAGAGAGACTAGGCCTATCCAAAACAGAAGACGGAGACATCCGGGCACAATTTGTGCACCCTGTATTAGGTGGACAAGCAACAAAAGCTGGGATCAGTTTTAGCTTTCGGCTCTACCTTCTGCTCCAGGGTAATCCTATCCCACATTAACAACACAAAACGATAGCTCTTCATGTATAATGCATCTTTACTAACCTACAGTGAAAGRCACCAGAGTGTACTACATGTGAGCGAGGTAAGAGAGGGAGCTGAGACAAGGAATTACTCTCTTCTAATGTTAGCTGACCTGCTTCATTTTTGAAATCTTGCAGGGATGCTGTAGACTCATAGAGAAGATTTCAGAAAAAGGAGTGGGGTTTCTTCAGGCTCTCCACTCTCATAATCTAGGGAGGAATAGAGGCAAATATCTCCTCTTGARCCAGAGCAAGTGCAAGAAAGACATCATCACAGACCATGGGTTGTCCAGCCTGAAGAATCTGTCCAGTAGGAYCTGTTTGACACTTACACCACTGTGATGGAAACATTGCTTGGAAATGGCCCTGTCTTGCTGCCCTTCAGCACAGCATGCTCGTCTGTAGCCCAGACTGAAACATGGCATCAGAAGGCCCACTGCTCATAACAACACAACTTCCTAATGCAATATTAAAACTTCCCATCCTCGCTATTGTCTTTTGGGTATTGTGCTGCTAGCCTTGTGATGAGGACTGTGCTGCTCTCCTGGCTTTGCCCCAAACTCCTTGTMTGTGCCTGAGCACATCACATATGGCTCTGTGCAGTGCACATGTGCTCACCTCAGTACCAGGGACAGGCGGGATGATCTGGGGAAGATGTCATTTTGCTCAGTACCCTGTTCTGCCTTTAAAGAGAAGAATCCAGTCTTGCAGGCAGTCAAGCTAGCATTTTTYGTTTATACACAAAATAATCACCCCTTCCAAAAGCAGCAGGGCATCTCTATTTATTTAGAAAGAATATGTGAAATACAAGATGCCTTTCCTTTGCATCTTGTGGTGCTAAAATAACAAGCTGAAGTGGGTTAGAAGAGTAAAGTAGTTAAAAGTAATGTTGCTTTTAAATTCACCACATTGAAGAAGTCCTTAAAGAATTCCTACAGATGCCTTAGTGACTGGGTTCAAACCAACTTTAGCTCAAAACATAACATGTTCCGACACGCTCCCAAGAGAGACCAGTATTATTTTGTCCTTATTTTTAGTTATTGTGCATAATAAGGTCATATTCCAGAGATAAGACCACTCTAAGATGCATGACTTCAATTTTGGAAAATAATTCCCTTTTGTACACTGAATGCTTCCTTCTTTGCAGGCTCAAAGGAGTACTAGCTGAAGAAAATGAAACAGCCTTCAAGTATGCTCACCTACAGTTWCCTACATCCCCAGCTGTAACTTCATAATGTTCAGCTGTTATTCCTCATTTGGATATTTTTGAGATTGGTTATACTTATTAATATCTTTGTTCCAGCCTGTGCCTTGCTGAATRGTGAGATATAATACAAAACAACAATTTGTAAAAGTTCTTTAGAAGTGACTCAGGAGAGATTTGGGATTTTCAAACAGGTTTTTTGAAATGTTAATGGATGTTTAAAAGCAACAACAAACAATTTCAGCTGGGGATGATTCAGTTAAAATGCTTCTCAAAACAAGTTGGTAGGAGTCGAAGAGAAACGTGGTGAGAATAAGAAAACTGGTATTTTGCCAGAACAGTTCAGAGTGGGAATTGCAACTTCTTTAGAGTGAAAAGTATTCCAGGAGATTAAAAAACACTTCCAAGAACTGAGACTTTCTTTAGTCCAGGAACTTTCCCAGATAACTTGCTTGTATATAACCTGGGGTAGGAGTGGTGGCTGTGAGTGCTCCAGATGGATCCCTGGGCTAGAGTGAGGCATTCAGTAGTGGGTGCACTGTCTTTGGGAGCCTCAGCACAGGCTATGATTTAAAGAAGTGTTTGTATTTTTATTTTATTAGCCTGCTTGATCCAGCTACTTGTGGTAATGCTTGAGCTGCAGTGAAGTGTAGATATCTATGCATGTGGCAGCCAGAAAAGTTGAGTTTGTGTTGATGAGGAGGATTTGGTTTCTCATGGTGACCTTGGGCAAGTCACCTCATCTGTGAAATGGGGATAATCACATTTCTTTTCTCATCAGAGAATTATAAAGTTAAGCACATTAAGAATTATTAGACAGACTGACTAAAGGGATCTATAAGAATAATAGATACAGGTCTTAACCTGGTTGGCTTTGTGTTTTCTCAAGTGCTTTGTCTTAACTGAAGATTTAAATGCATGCAGCTAGCTAATACGTCTTTAAGTCCTAATCTAGAAGCAGCTTTCTGAAGGAGAAAGCCAGATTTCTTAATTTCAGCTTGAAAAAGAGAAAGATAATATAATTTAGGAAGAACAGACAGGATTTGGCTGTGTCTGTATAAAATAAACTTTCAAATGGTGATATGTCATTGGCTATCCCCTCTTCGCAGCCACCAGTTCTTAGCCGGAAAGAGAATTGGAATTGACTGTTTTTACTGCAGTGAAGTTGCCCTTACAAYTCTGGTGCCAATAAAATGCCATAAGGTTGAAAGGTGAGTTCAGCATGTTGTTTATAATGCAGTGAGAGAGACAGAAGAAGGAGGGTTACACCGAGGAGAGACCTTGCTCCTGCTGATAGCTAGTGCTCAGGCACATAGTCTTGTGGCATGCAGCGGATGCTCAGCATCTAACCTGCCGTGTTTGGCCTACAAAGGTCACCTTGCTGCAAGCGTGCATGCCTGGCCCACAGCYTATTGCTAAACAGAACAGGAATGTTCCCAACAGGAAACACTGCCACAATAATCTTACCTAGCGGCAAAGACCAAATTGTAAAGTTTTCCAAGGCYACTGCTGGATAAATAACACATTTGCAAAGGCCCAATTTAAAACCCAGAGAGTCATAGGTGTTCCACAGGGCCCAAAAGCAAAGAGAGGCAGAGTTTGAGCATAGTTTATTTCACAAGCATAGGAACCATGAAGTCTGAGCTATATTTACCCAGCTGGAAATAGGCCTCACATCTATTTATTCCTCAGTTTTGCCTCAGGTGCACAGTTGCCCATTAAGGGCTAAATAGCCGGAAAAGACCAAATACATCTGAGGTCACTTTTGGCTAATTAACATGGCAACAAGTRCTGATTAATTAGTTTGGGCCTGAAATTAGCTGAGATAGTTTTTGCAACAGCATAGGCTCTAGATTTATGAGAGGTTCTTCTCCAAGACAAACAATATTCTGAAAACGTTGTTTGTATAGAAACCTTCGTTCATCCTGAAAATTACTACCTGGATTTCTTGGAACTTCAAGACCAACTAATTCATTTTATTTAAATGTATGTTTTTATTTCTTTTGCCAGATGTCTCTTACCTGAAAAGCCATCCAGTGATGATCATTTTCCTCATCATGCGCCTCTCTGCTTGATGTGTATTCATAGGTTAGAGCAAATTTAAAAGCCATCAGAGATTGAGATTTGGATTTTCAGAAGTGCTGAACCTCACAATTCCAGGCAAAAGGTGTAGCAGCAGCAGTGAAAATACTGAAGTCCTCTACTCTTCAACATATTTAATATGCAGATTTGCCATCTTTACCAAGCCAGTCAGTAACTAGTTTTGTTGGTGATCTTCTACGCTTCCTAATATGGGCAATGGTGAACCTGACTTCTGGATATCCAGCAGGCCAAGCTGTTGGAGCTCAGGAAATTTGGGGAAAATTACCATTGCACCTACATGGAGCAACTCTGCTCTTTGTGGCATATATGCAGTAGGTGCAATATGGCCTGGTTATGTCAGACTGATAATTATAGAGGTGATATGTGCATGCCTAGTGATGCCTAAGACATACTGGACCTTCTGTTTTTGGACCTGCTGACACTGCTAGGTCTGAAAAGATGCAATAAGGAAGAGCTCTGCTAATGCTAAGAAAAAGTCCCCATCAATATAATATTTGAGATGTCACAGGCCGTAATGTAGATACTCTGCTGGGAGTCCTGTCGGAAACCTGTCTGGAAATCTGCARCTTTCTTTTTGGTTCCTGGCAGTTGGTTGTCCAACTGATGAGGAGCAAGAAGCCCTGATTCTGTGTTATCTCCTCCTAGGCGAGTTGCCCAGGGCTTCCTATGGCTGGGTCTGGGGTATTTTGTTAGCAGGCTGCCTCAGAGAAAGGACCTGCCAATGTGTCTTGATCAGGTATTCCCTTTCCAAGAGATATATTTTGTATCTGTTTTTCRTTCTCCAGCTGATGGCAACCACGTTTTGAAATGTCAGCAAGCAAATGAAAACTAGCTTTCTATGTCCTGTTCTCAGAGAGATCAGCTCTGCTGCCACTGTGATTGCAGTTGACTAAGATGCAGGATCTTCTTTGCATGGGCCTTTTTTAAAGGTAACTTTGTATCCAGTCCAAATCAGGTTGAAACAAATAATGTTCTCATTTCCCATGAGCTGGAGAATCTCAAGCACTGTGATGCAGTGATGCAGGCAATATCTGTTAATACAAAAAAAGTTCACTAAGCAGCTGTCAAAGGCTTTCAGAATTGCTAAATYCAGAAGTAGCCCATAATAAGTCCTCCTTGGGACTAAAGAGGCACCCAGAGAGAGAGATACTGCTCAGGTCCCTGCCTTGGATTCAGTAAAACCCCTCAAACCCAAGGAGTTTTAAGTAAGGTGTTTGGGGCTCAGYGCCTAGTAGATACAATTGTCTTGTTGCTTTGCCATTAAATAAGAAGTCCGTTCTAGCTCAGTGCTCCATTCATTCATTCCTTGTAACTCTTCCCCCCTAATCTGTTTTTTGACTGGGACCAGCTTCCAGAGCTGCTGGTCACTGTCTGGTGGAATGGCCCCACTGGGCTTCAGGATGCAGAAACCAGCCAGCTTGGATGGTTAGAAAGCTTCAGCTGCCATACTAAGCTTTGTGCACGAGAGCTGAGAGAGCGAACCAGTGTTAACAGGGCACAGTCATGTTATGTGTAAGTGCTCTGCAGCACAGCAGTCCTACCACTGAGTGCTTAGGGAATGTATTTCTCTCTGGTATACTTTGGTAAATCTTTTCTAGGACTCGCTCATTTTTCAGGCCAGCAGTACACAGTGAGCAGAAGATCCAGCCCCTGCTTTTGCTATGGTCACTCTCTGGTTAGAGCATTGTGTCCCAGCACGTGTCTGTGACCTCCGCCAAAGCCTGCAGACCAAAGCAGAGATCCTCAGTGCTGTCATTTGCCTTTGGCAGAAAAGCACAAGCCAGGACACTGTGGTCTCACCTGCTGCTGCAGTTGAAGTCAGGGGGTTTCCCTGCGCAAGACAGCAATTATCTTGGCCTCTGCCCTGCAGTACCCAGCACAATTCATCCTGAGTTGCCAGRGCTGCTTTCTTACAGTTACAGCCGTCAACAGAGTTCTGATGGGAGTAATGGAGACTATGGTCAGGGTATCTCTGGGTGCATTTGTTACTTCACTCCACCCCACCCTGCACAGAAGTTAAACCAAGAAACATCTCTCACCATGGAGCATAACTGAACTATATTAAACCTTGATGATAATTATGATTATAAACAACCCATCTCATGAATTTTTTTCCCTTTTGGACATTTGGAGACATTTTTTTAAATGATTATCAGACTTTAACAGAGAGACACCATAAACTTTCGTCTGAAATACATTTTTGCCACTAAAGCCTCTTTAGTTGCAAGTTTTTTTCCTCCCTCCTCTTTTTTTTCTGCTTTCAGCTGAAAGGAGCTGGCGACACTGGCTATTGCCAAGAGTCATTAGAACCAGTCTGGCAGGAGACTTCTCTTCCTTGATGGGACTTTTCTAAAATGAAAATTTATGTGAATTTGCAAAGCCTTCATTAAGTGAGTCACATCATTAATAAAAAAGTTTGTGTTTCAAAGGGTCTGTTTACTCCAGTGCTGATATAAGCTAGAATCCTGCAGCTTTCTTCACTCAGAAATGATCTTACAGCAGATAATGATGATGCAGATGAAAACCTTAGAAAGACTTTGTATCCCAAACCCCTTTGAATTTTTTTGCCAAAGATGAAGTCACTAAATGATGCATCACTTCATTTGATTTAATATAGTTTCTGGAGATAGACTGCAGAATTCTTGACCATGTGTGGTCATTAGTGTTCCTATCAGGGCAGCCTATGCGGGGCAGTAGTTACATGCCATGTGCCTGGGCTTTCTAAGTAGTTAACACTGAGTGCATTATTCCACTTTACTATCTGTTACATCCTTTCTGCACCATTGTCGTGTGCTGCTCAATAGCTGCCCTGTGTCCTACCCTAGAAGGAATGAGGAACATGGGTCCTCAGAGTTAAGAGCAAGTATTCTGTTCTGATTTCCCTTGTCAGATGCTTGTTACAATGTCCAGGTTATACTTTGTAACCATGTTATCTGGAGCTACTTCACAACTTCTTGTTGCCTAAATCTCGCTTCAACCCATCTTGTAGCTTCTCAAGCTTTTCTTTGCCTGTCKCCCTTATGAACCCTTTCCCCCTTTTGTGATTTCTTCTCTGGTCTTCTTTTAGGTGCAACTCTAACTAAGGCCTTCCCAGGTTTCATAATCTGTTCTGCTGCTTCTGCTCCGTTTCCCATAGAAATCTGAGATGACTGATTTCCCAGTGCAGTCTTTCTGACTAGATGCCTCAGTTTGTTGTCCAAGTGTTTCATAACTTTTAATGCATTTTCGTCTCAGTTACTTACTTGAAGGAGACCTGTAAGTTTCAGGTCTTCCCTCCGCTATCCTGCTGCATGCCAAGATACTCTGAAAAAAAAAAAATGGTCCTATAAAACCGATTCTGCATTGCTGGGACCCAAACTGGCCCATGCAGCTTAGCAGAGGCACTGCCCCATATCTCATACCCTGTAATCTTGCCCTAGGGTGTGAGACACCACATATGCATCCCTGTATTTCCCTTCCAAGTGACCGCCAGCTACCTTGACATTACCCTCAGCAGCGTATGAAGAATGTACTTACTACAAGCACAGTATTAACACTTCATGTTGAATTAATCTCACCTAACTTAAGATTTATCTTTGCTAATTGCCTAAGTTAGTCATTTCAGTTCACACAGTTACTGAAGAGAAAACGGAGCTCCAGAGAGCAATTCATCCCAAATGTTTTAGGCCTGGATGAATCAGCTTTTTKAAAAGGCTCTGTTTCTCTCTTGCTTCAGTTATTTTCAGTCTGCTGGGAAAATTTCAGTGCACTAAGTCTTTGAACACTGACTATTTTGCATACACTAGTACACCAAGCACTTTGAACAATGATGTCAATAGCAGTAATTCTTAATTACAACCAGACAAGATAGTAATGATGAACTTACACTGATGGTGTTGCTCTGATCAGCTCACAAACTCAGGCTTGTGAGAGAGACTGGAAAATGTGCATTGTGTAGTGGGCACTTGCCTTCAATTTATTAAGTGTTTTGCTCCCTGGTTATGTCATGATATGTTCAGAATCACACCATCAGCATTGCTGAATGCATGTGACATTTACATCAGGTCATGAAAACAACTTTTAAGCCCTCACTGGCTCTTTAAACCAGAAACACTGCTTGCCACGCCAGATGATAGGCATTTGTCAGTGARAAGCCCTTCAGCTGACGCTGAGCTCCACACCTTGCATGCAGGATGTAGCAGTAATAACAGATTGCTGCACATTTTGCTTGGTTATGGTTAATACAGAGTAGAACTGGGGAATTAAGCAAACCTATAAATAGCAAGGTTTCCATGTACCTGTGCCTCCTGAGGAGTGGACCACCTGCAAAGAAACCAGAGCTGGAGCTTGACACTATGGGCACCTGTAAAGAGACACCATGAGCAACGCAAGGCTGCCAGGCCTCCCTTTCCCCCACCAGGAAAGGGCTCTAGCTGCCCCRCAGGTTTTGTGGTCAGGGTGCCTGCCAGCTCACTGGGGCTGGAGCAGGTACCATCTGTGTGCTGCCACTGGGGTGCACCTGATGAGCAGTGTGCTCCAGTTGGGATGAGGGTGTATGCACAAATGTGCACATGTGTGCAGAGGCTTCAAGGTGGCTGGATGCCACCCAGCCCCTGAGGCTGCCTCTGCAGKGTCAGTCCCATCATCCACCTCTAAAGCAAGCTTGCATTGCCTTACTGTGGGTCTTGCTACAAGGTTCCTCATGGGATCCTGAGAGGTGGAAGGGGCAAGGAGCTCTCCTGCCTCAGCCTTTTTCCTTTGCTACTCCCAAATCAGAGACAAAAATGGAAACTGAGGATTAACTGCAGTCAGTACTTCCTGGTGAAATTCTGAGGCTATAGCCATTCTTTTAGYTCTGAAKTGGGAGAACAGAAGCAGATTTTGTTTTTTTCCATTATTGGATTAAAAAAAAAAATCTTYGTTCCAAACAAGGGTTTCATTTGAACATTACCTGGGCATTTTTATTTCAATCTTTTTGATCTGAAATGTTGTAGAATTTGGTTTTATTTTCTCAATTTGTTATACCTGTTCTGACTTTAGGGYCAAATTCCAGATGCCTTTTTCCACAGAGTTCCTTGGTCACTGTTGGATGAAAGTGTCTGACTTGCAACAAGCAGTGGGGCAGTCTTGAGAGTTGACAAACACAGGTCAAGCCAGTAGTGTAGTCAGAGAGGGCTGTAGGTTATGCACATGTGCCTGAGCTAGCTGTAAACCACTTAGCTTAGACAGCAGGAACAGAGCTCAGGAGGTGCTACAAACCCAGCGTCCAGCTGTGAGCCTGCAGAGGTGCCCACATKCCTAGCAGGAGCTGAGCCTTGTGCCGGCATCACTCTGGTCCCCACACTAGCCCAGGTTTAGCTCTAGAAGCTGCAGTCACCCCTGGTTACATTAGGGCAAAAGGGAGAAAGAAAGAATCATTTGAAGGAAGATGAAAGCCAGCAACTGACATGTCAAAAGTGAGGAGAAAATCAAGTTTCCAGAGAGGGAGAAAGGGTGAGTGTACTAAAGGTGTGTGTGTGGGGGGGGGGGATGTCAGCAGCTAATCTTTTGAATACTAGGAATTAGGATATTTAGTTTCCTTTGTCTTGTTGAAGACAGATGGCCTCCAGCAGTCTCTGGCCTCTACAGGTCCCTCAGTAGGCGTGAGGGTGCAGGCCCTGGCACATGTCACCCTCTGCTCTGCTCCAGCATCCCCACAGACCTGGAGTTCACTTTGTTCTGGGTCTGCTCCAGGATGAAGTTTCCCAAATGCAGTTTAGAKGATCATGGACTGGAGGCAGACAAGTTATGTATACACATTTTGGTGCATAAGGAAGTGCTGTATCCAAGTGAAGCTTTCTSTGGAGCCTCTCTTCCATGGCAACTCGCTGCTAGGAGGGCCAAGCTCCTGTTGCTAGCTGTTTCCTCAGTGGGGACATCTGCATGATTTCCTCTCCTATCCATCTATCAAGTTCTGCAGAATCAGTAGGAGCTGCAAACCTGAGGCAGCAGTGTCTCAGTCCAGTCTGACACAGCTGATACACTCAGAAGTGGAGAGGAGACATTCACACACATCAGCCACATGGTTTTGCACACAAACACCTTGCTCTCATGAGCTTCATCCTGTTAAGAAACCAAGGAGCCTGCAGGGAAGGGATAAGGATTAGTCGAGTATGGCTCAATGGTGGCTCTGGTAATCCTGTTTCATAGGAGGGTATACATAATATTGCACATTTATACATTTAAATGTCACAGCCTCTCTGCCTTCTCCACATGTAGATCACATCAATAGCAGCTTTATGCAGGCAGCAACATAACCTAAGGACTCAATCACTAACATGGTGTCAGGGGAAGTTAGTGCAAATTGCTCCATCAGCTAGACATTAAAGCAGGGAGTGATATCACTCTTAAAATAAGAAACCTAACGTAATATGCTTTAATAGCTGAATAATTGCTAGGAGTAAAGAAGGAGGCTTTTGTGAAAGAGGATCACTTAAAGCCAGGAGTGAGTGCTCATGACATCACAGCAGTGCACAAGAGAAACTTTATTCTCAAGACTCTGCAAAAACGTCAACCTGCCAGTCCCAGATAACTTGGTGGGAGACTCTAGAGAAGAGTTAATAAGATGATTGATTTACAGCTGGAAAAAATTAAAGAGTCTGAAAACTGACAGACTGACATTATTTGAAAGATCCTCAAGAATCGCCCAGTTCTTTCAAGAAGAAGGTCAAATGCTTCCATCAGTAGTTTGCACCCAAATTTGGAGCCTGCAGTGTTTCAACAGGTATTCTGGGGGACTTGCTGTCAATTCTCTATGATGAGGATCAACTGCAAACTGTGTTGTCATCCTAATTTTCCTATGTAAAAATAGATCTCAAAAGTTTGTACCTTCTTATGGGAGGAACGAGTGGGAAAGGAGAAGAGAGACTGTTTGGAGATCTGCATCACAAGGACACTAACTATCAAAAACTAGTCTCTTAAATATTTTAATTTATCAACTGTGGATCAGATCTGAAACCTCTGTATTTCTCATTGCTGGATTTGACTGCAGCATGTTTTCTTTGCTTGTTAGGAAAAAATTGTCAACTTTGTCTCAACTCTGTATATATTTTTACAGTGGTTTACTAGCACAAGGGAAACTAAAGGTTCTTTCACAACTTTTGGAGCTGGTCCATCATATTTTTTAAGAATTTGCTTTGTAAAGTACTTGTTAAGATTGAAGAACATGATTTACTGCTGTTAGAAACAAAATTCCATGAACATTGTATCGTGTCTATACGGAGACACAACCTTTATTCTTAGCTTGAATTTTCACAGGCTCAGTGGTACAGTAACCCCGAGTAGCAGTCTGCCCCTCCGTCACCTTGAGCAAAAAGGAAACACATTATTTGAAAATAATTATTACTGAGATACTTTACTTTGCAAATTTTCAATCCTCAGCTGCCCATCAGAGTTGTTAAGATCAGGTTTTATTTATAGTATCATTATGTTTGATCTGTCAGTAATACAACTAACAAGGGACAGGTTTGGCTTTCAGAAATCTTTCATAGGTTTCCAAAGACAAAATAAAATTGCTTCAAACTGAATTTGAGTCAGACTACGCACGAAAAAATCTTACAAATATATATATGCAAGTTAAGAATAACGATATARGAAGTAATGAACAGAAGTAAGGAAGATACTACCCTGCAGATAAAGAAGAAAAAAAGGGAAATAAGACTGAGAATGAGCAATATATACTTTGAGGTAACAACAGATACAACCATGTTATATTTGTTACTCAACTCCTTTATCTAAGCCACTTAGAAAAAGGGAATGTCTGAAAAACAGCAGTACGACTGATGAAGTTAAACAAATCTCTCTTAGAAAAGAGCATGTAAGCTAGGTTTCATATGAGATACATATCAAACTTCGTGGTTTTTGGAGAGGAACAGAAGGGGCTATAGGGAGAGAGTGATTGAAGAGATTTGCTGAAAACTTCCTGATATTTGAATTTCTGACTCAGCAGCCAGCTGAATTTTACCAAGAACGCCTCTATTTAAGACATTTTTCAATCTTGTCTGCATTGGACAAACTCATCAGTGTATTAAGTCTATTGAGTTATCCCAACTTTTCTACTTTAGTGGAGTAGGTCTACTAAAGAATAGTGCTTTGTGCAAAAAAAAAAAAAAAACCATCCAAAACAACATAACAACTCCTACACCTCCCACAGAAAGCTCAGCTATACCTGAATGCATGCTGGCACGTCAAATTATTTTCCTCCTTTGGAATAAGAGGCAAGTGATGTCTTTTGAGTAAGGAGATTTTTGACAACATTTGCATGATGTTTTCATAACTTAGGACAATGCTGTCTAGAGGAAATCACTCTCTGAAAGATGTAATTAGGACATACRCTTGGGTGACAAAAACGTATCAGAAAGCAAAAATGATCTTAACAAACCACACACCTGATTAGTAACCTAGCAATGTAACATTCAGTAAAGAAAACTATAAAATGGTACACATAAGAAGAATATAAATGCACAACATCAGAATAATTGACTGAAGAACAGAGTAGCATAAAAACGGATTGCAAGCTAAATATGAATCGATATTACAATATAATGCTGCTTCTCAGTCAAATCTCATTCTGGGATGTGTGAACAGGAATATCATGCTGAAGATAATTCCTTTGCATTCTTAGCACAGTTGAGATCCTGTCCAAAATCCTGTGTCCCACTCTGAATATGATACAGTCAAAAAAAGACTCAAACAAGTTAGAGCCTGGAGGTCAGTACTGAGAGTGATGTGATGGATAGAAAGGGTGATGGTGAAGAGCAGCCAAGAAGCATGGATATGTTCAAGCTAGAAAGGAGCGACGTGAGAGGTGACACAGGAACAGCAAGGTGTTGTAGGAGGTCACTGGCCTGCTGCTTCCTTATGTGCTGCAGGAAGACAAGGAAAACATCAGCTGATTTACAGCAACAAAGATTTTGGTTGAATATCATGCTCCTAATCCTAGGGATAGGGAGATGATAGAGCACAACTAGGGCTGCAGCTCCTTCACCAAAAGGTCAGAAGCAGGTCGCAATGACATCAGGGATGGTGTGGATATACTTCACCTGGCTTCAATGTAGTGCACAGTCACCCCTTGAAATGCATCCAGGTTCTTCATCTGGGACATTTTTACAGTACTAATTTATTTTTTGGTGAAACATCGTTATTTTTCACAGGCTATTGGGTTTTTTGAGCAATTTCAAAACACAATGAAAATTCTTTTTCTTTTTTTTTCACTTTACTTTTCTGRAGAGGTAAGGTATGATCAGCAGTGGAGGGAGCAGTCAGAAAGACTTTTCAAAGGCCAACCTTATAATTTTTAAAAAATATTTCCCAACTAAAAGAGAATCCAGCAGCTCAGAGGTAGAGGCATGGAGTGATTACTGCTAAAAAGAACAAAACAGGCAGATAAAATATCTAGCTTTTGAAAAGTCCTTTCCATAATGGCACAATTCTCTATGTCCACAGATGATAGAATAAATTAAAAAATACTCCTGTCAGCCTCACAGATATGTCAAAAAAATCTAAGGTTGCCTAATGGACTGGAATATAATCTCTATGTTTTTGGTTTCCTCCATTTTACCCAAATCATTCACTTCAATAATTAAAGGATAATGAGCCTAACAGTTTTCCCCTTTATAACCAACCCTCTCTGAATAGAGATTCAAAATAATAATTAAAAAAAAAATCTGATCTACTGAACATGTCTTCAGATAATACAAATATCCTTCACTTTTCTCTCTCAGGGTTTCCRTGTTGCCATCTATCAGTCAGATGTCATAGCACAGAAAAGTTATTAAGGGCCAGTGAAGAGGCATCCTTCTTATAGGAYGATCTGTCAAAACCTGGGTTCCTAATACAGTTAAAATTTCTCTTGCAGGAAATGGGTTCATATGCATCTCTGTAGAAACCCTGACTAACTAGATAGAAAGCAAAATGGGCTAGTCCTAGTTGCAGCAATTCTTAAACTTTTCTTGACCTCTCCCTGATGCTGTCATTGCTTGGACCAGCTCCCCTTTCCAGCCTGTAAAGTTAAGCAGTGAAAGCCAGTGATGGCATTAGCCAGAAATGGTGCAGGAGAGGAATTTTTCACAATATCTACATTTTCTTCATTTCTTTAAAATCTGTAAGAAAACTCCAAACAGCCCAAACRTCTTCAAGCAAGGAAACATCTCTGTATCTTTCTTTATGCCCAAGTGCATATGGATGAATTCACATCTCCCAGCTGCAGGCCTTTCCCTGGGGTGCCCAAGGCAAGGGTCTGTACCCTTGGCTCCTTGTCCCCAGCCGGGAGACATGGGTGTCACTAACACCTAATTCCCATCTTAGTTGGTAGTATTGCCTTCTGGAAGGGCCTGTCTCTCTTGAGGGACTCCAGGGAGAGGGAACTTAAGAACAGGTAAGTTCTTAAATCAGATGTGTCTGAGCAGTTGCTTTGATAGACCTGGCTCTCCCCATGGCAGCTGAAGGACTGGGATGGGGGAAAAAAGGCTCCAACATCATATCTCCACCACCACCTTCTCACTGTCCCAAGAGCCAGTGATGCCAGGCACCATGCASGGAGCAGCTGTCCAGCTCCTAGGCTCTCCTGGCCTGGGTCCAGCGCTCAGCTTGGTGTCACAAGAAGTCTGACCCCTTTTGCACATCTTACTGACAAGGGGCAGAGCTGGTCTTTCACAGGATCTCCATTTTTAAAAGTGCGTTGTCTAGCAAAAGTTTCCATAGAGACTGCTTAACATTTTATATTTTTAAGAGGGCAAAACTCCCTTTTTTTTTTTTTTAGTTTTTTTTTTTCCTGAAACTACCCAGCTCCCACCCCTCCTCTCATCACAGTCTGCTGCCCACAACCACTGGGGGTATAAATAAATTAGTTATGATTTTTTCCAAACAGTAAGATTTTTTTCTTTTTTCCTGAAGAAAAACAGCAGTATCTAACAGCTCTCCATGCTGGAGTTTGGGAGCTTTTCAAAGCTATAAAATATTTATTTTTTTTCCATTAGGTCTTAATTCTTAATATTTTATAGGAAGTTAAATTATCCAGGAGAACTGAGCCTTCATTTTGGGGGGAACAAAAACGAAAAATGTTTTTCCCAATTAGAAAATGACCATCTAGTACAGAGTGCAGAGAACATTTCTGAAGTAAAGCTCTGAGCAGAAACTTAAAAAAATCCCAAAGAGAGTTCTTTTTCTTTTCCTTCAAAGAGAGTCAGTTTTTAGAACTGAACCAACTGTGAGTCGTTTACGCTCCTTTATCTTTTACTCTAGAAGCAAAATTGTGTCTCTTTTCTTTCAAAACCTCTTTTTTTTTTTTTTTTTTTTTTTTGTCCCTGGGGTCTGTTTGTGGGGCTGAGCCCTGCTTGTTCCCCTTTTCCACGTGCTGTCATCTCACCATCCCAGCTGTACACCCCACACCACGTTTGCCTTCCTAGTGCCCCACACAGTAGGAACCCAGGTCTGTTCTGCTCCTTTACGTTAAGTTTGAAGAAGACTGAAATGACTCTTACTGTAGGCTTGGAAGAGGGAAGGTTTTCTGACGTCTTTGGTGGGGGGGAAATGCTTTCTGTTTGCATTTGCTTTTTCAGGAACATTTCTTTCTTTTTCAGCTTTTCTCCATATTTCCATGTCTTTTTTTTTCTCGCTTTTAATATTGAAAAGGAAAAAAAAAAAAAAAAAGGAGGGGGGGAAGAGAAGGAGGTTTGGAAAAAAAGAACCTGAAATGAGTGAAAATGTGAGAAAGGGGACACATGTTTCATCTGAACGCAGCCATCTATGAAGTAAAATGTGTAAAAACATTTCAAGGTGTCTTCTTATACTAAAAATATGTTTGGTCAGCTCCATCACAGTGCGGCTCTGCCTTGGAACAAATATAACTTATGGGTGATAATCTTGAGGTGCCTTTTGCATGGATATAAACTTCACCCACTGAAATAGAGAGGAATTGGCTGTAGCACGTAGGAAACAGCATGTGAATGGTGCAATGGGTGTAGATTCAGTATCAGAGTGGCTGCATTGCTCTCCACGGAAATGCACTGATTTATGACAATTTGCTCCAAATTGAATGCCAGCTAAGGAAAAACTTTAGCATTTTTCAGACCTTGTCTAACCAGACAAAAATTCCTCTTGTGACCCACTTACATATCAGGACTAGTCAGACTCTCTGCTGACACATCCAGGGCAACACAGTGCCACTAGATGTCACCTAATTGTCCCAACAAGCAGCTTTCTGCCTCCCCCCTTTCTCTATGCAGAGGACCAGGCTGGAAGAGAGCTGCTACCCAGGGAGCAGCACTCAGTACATGTAGTTAATGACCGATGAACACCACTATAATGTAGCTTGATGGGGTTAGAATTTGCCATAACCTTGCTCATTAAAGACACACTGTTAAAGGTTATTAATTCCGAACTAACTTGCAGTCACCATTAAACTGTTTTACAATCCAAATGGTAAAGCTGAATTGGATGCAAAGAGCTGAAGGTTCATCCCTCCTTTTGATGAACCAGTCACCCTCTCTCCCCTGATCAACACTATTTCCATACCCCACCCCCTCTTCATCCCCTGGTTTGGGAAATAATTTGCATTCTTCTTCTGAAAGCGTTAATTGAAAGGCGAACAAATGGAGTCCCAGGCAATTTGAACAAGCCTCATTACTGACTGAAGGCTTGTTTTGAATCAGAATCCATCAAAACAACAATTGCAACAGCCTGGCCCAGCACCAAAACTGTACTGGGAGGGATGGTGGGAGAGATGGGGATTTTGTTCTCTGGTAGCCAGTTGTGTACCTTTAATGATGAATATTCCAGCAGATACTGGCTGATTGCTGCACAGCCCAATGCGTCCTTTTTTTTTTTTTTTTTTTTGCATTAAGCTCTTATTACCCAACAGCAGGACGAAAACCCCTGGCAGAGGCAGAGACACGCTGCCCCCTCTACCCTGCCCGCCTGCCATGCAGCAGGGCTCCCAAACAATGTCGTGCTTCTGTGGCCGGAGGACCACCCGCAGCAGGAGATGCCACTTGCAATTAGGACATGTTTGTTTTCTGTTGTGCCTAACTTTGACCCAGCTGGAAGAGAGCTCCAAGCCCAGCCATGGTCAGGAGGAGATGTGAGCAAAGCCCTTGGCTAAAAGCCTCAGCCAAAAGGGCTGAAGTGCCTTCTGCTTTTCTAGGTGGAAAGGTAGAGACTTGCTCCCAGGGCAAAGGGAGGRCCACACAGTTTTTCAGCTTTTATCTACAAAAGCTCCTAGTGTCTTCTCTGCTTCTTTTCCTGCATGCTCCCAACCCACTCTCTATTTTCTTACATCTCTCATTTCTCTTCCTTTGATCCCCAAAATCACATCCTCAGCTCCTCTGAATGCTTTGGATGAGATGATCTCATCTACTTTCAGGCATATTTTAAGTCTAAGCAAGGTACATGATGCTCCATCTATAGTCAATGGAACGACACAGGAGACAGGAGTCTAAGGCAGGGCGAAAGAGGTGCATGGCTTTCTTCATTACCTTTATGTAGATCAGCCCATGACTTTCCTTCCTTCATATCCCCCTAGATTAAATTTCTATATTATCCTTAGCTGGCTGATTAGTTTCTTTGACTTTCTAAACTAAAATGAATCCTCAGATCCTCCCTAATAATCGCTGAAGGGGTTAGAAGCAGAGATTTTTGCAGCAGCATCCAAGGCTGTYTGAACCCAAAGATTTTGTTTTCAGCCCACTTCTGCTTTCTGCTAGCCACATAGGGAAAGCTGTTGAATCCAAGCAACTACAAGTCAGTGTAAGGGCTACAGTTGCTGCCTGTGGGACCAGTTCTACTGACACTGGACCAGCAGTGAGGGATGATCAATGAATTCATAACTAGCTTAGGGATGCTCTTGCTAGTGGTAAGAGCGATAATTTCAATGGCTTATTTGTATTTAGTCTTTGTATCCTATGTTGAAATACCAGCGTGCAAAAGAAATTKTCTAGCATGCTCTGGGATAAAGATTTTCCTCGTCTGGACTGTATGTGTGCAGCACATCAGCGACACAGTTCTCCGACAAGTGCCCAGCTGATATAAAATGGTCCTCCAACAGACTAATTGTAACTGTTTTCTCTAAACATTTACGACCAACAAAATGTGCATGTCTATGTTCAGCAGAGGGCCAAAGAGAAAAACAGCAGCTGCTCCCTGGATTCCTAATGAAGCTTGTATACATTCCAGGGCTTTTTAAAGCATCTATTTACATTTTCATTCTGGATCCATCTTAACTTCCTGAGGCAACTTGGCCAAATCCACGACTAGTGCAAAGAGGGTGCACTGCCCTGGAGTCAGCACAACCACACTCATTTCTKCTAGGCGGGAAGCTGACCTGTTTTTACAAGCTAACAAAAAGTCTCTTTCTTTGCCTGTCCCTCCAAAACCAGGCATACTGCCACTTTATAGTTGTGTTGGCCGTCTGGTCCATTCTGGAGGATACTTTTAGGCTGCCATATCATGGCCATCCATGGCACCACCTTAACACCCAGGCACCACCTTAGCACACCCAGTGCTTTCCMACCTCTCACTCAAGTAGGTAGGAAGGACACATCTCACATACCTCGTCTGCCCTGAGTTCATCACATAATTCAACATAGCTCAAGGCTAAGAACCACAGAAAGTGACCTCAGATACAGTTATAGCTCAGCTCTTATCCACTTTTTCTGAGAAATAGTGAAGTAGTTACTGAACTTAGGATGTGATCAAAGAAAGCACTGTCCAGTGGCTTTGTGTGGACCTTTGGCTCTGCAGAACAGATTTTTTTAAAGCAAGGTATGTGATGATTGGTATGTGATTTCATTGCTTAACATTGTCTTGCAGCAGCACAAACCACATCTCATTGCTTACTAACTTCATTGGGATGATTTCTAATTGCCCAAAGRAATAATTTTGCCAAAAAGTATTGAGGGGAAAAGAAGAAAGAGAACTGTAAGTATCTTCCTGGGATGACACATCAGAGTAGGCTGCACGCCGTTGGGGTTTGCATCCCTGGCTCTTCCCCTGGATATCTTCCCTGGGATATTGGCAGGCCAAGTGCCTCTCTGCTCTCTCACTTCTCCTGTAGGGTCAGGACCTTCTCTGCTCCCTTGCTCCTCTGTCCTTCCCCATGACTTGGCACACTCTCCTCCTTYCTTCTGCATAGGACACCAGATCTGAAAGTGGATTTTCTCTCTCTTATCTTAGCTGCATAATCAGTGCATACAACATTTACATTACACCCAATGCCTTAGTACAGTCTTTGTCCCAGCACCTTAATCACCTCTTTGGGAGTGCTGAACACCTCATGGGAGTGCTGGAGAGCACCCCATCTAGCCGTGCAGCCTCCCTCTGTGTCTTTGGCAGAACTGGTTTAAGATAGATGGAAACTCAGGGTGAGATCCTCTTCAGTAAAAAAGATGAAGGCACCAGTCGGTGACTCACTAAAATCACCCACAGGCCTACTTGATGAGAAAGCAGTGCAGAAGTGTTCCCTTTCTCCACAAAAGCTGTTGAGCAAATTAGACTGTGTTCTGCTGAAATGCACAGATCAAAGCACTGCTCTGAGTGGAAGACCCGGAGGAGCAGCATCCCTAGGCCACTGCTGCTGTTGGCTCAACAAACGGAGCCCTTGTTTGAGCTAGAGGTACAAGTATGAGCTGGACATGCGTGACCCAAAGGCCATCAGTCCCTCACAGGGCTTTGAAGGGAAATTTCACTGAGTCCGAACCAGCAGCGCCGGTCTCTGTGTCATGGCACAGATGAAATCACTTCTGAAAAGCAAATCAGATCAAACAAGTGTGAATTCCTGGGAGGCATAGATGCTGTCTATAAGGTGAACACTTCACTCCTTACAAGAAGTAAAGCATATGAGCCTAGGTTTGGGAGCACAGTGCTTTCAGACTTTTGCTAACAATGATGTGCCTCGAAGCAGCAGGTGGTTGGAAGAATACGTGGTCAGGACAGAGAGGAAAAGAGAATTCAGCAGCAGGCTATGTCTGATGCCTTCTCTTCCCCTCTGCTGTTCTCCTGACCCTTGCATGGAGATGCCCAAAGAAAGCAGAACACTTCTCGTTTATTCCAGATGTATTTCCTTTAGACAGAAAAGACAAAAAATCCGTGGTGTATAGCAAGACGCTTAATAATCTTTCATATAAAACAAAGAGACTGCAAAGAAATATATTTAAAACTTACAGGTGCATTTTCAGAACATTGTGCTAGGACTCCAGAGGACTGGATTATACTGTGCAAGGTGTTAAAATATCTCCCGCTTCTGTAATGCCTTTTGCAGAGACATACAGATGTGCACCAGGTCTCAATGCTGCAGTAGGGTCATTTCACCTAGCCTGCCCTTGGAGTAGTTRCCTCAAGATTATATTAGTGCCAGAAGTTCTGTCAAGGCTCAGTCCTTGGAGCAGCTGTGTGCCTGCCCCAATGTGTTGTGGGGGACTTGGCACCATCTCTGCCTCCCTGAGCCAGAAACTGAAGCTGGTGCTGTGCTGTAGATGTCTGCTGGGGGTAGGTGGCCATATGTGACCAGGCGAGTCCCATTTGTGAGCCTTATTCTAGAATAGCATGAACGATGGCAAACTCCGTAAAGCCAGGTATTACCATGGTATACCACAGCGTAAGACCAAGTAGACCCATGACTTCTTTCTTTTATCTCTCACGTGACATGGGAATTGGGGCTATCAAGCAGGACTAGCCTGTTGAACCTGGCCCTTAGGTAAACAATCCTCTTGAATTAAATTCCCCCCAGATTCAGCTAGTTCCCTTCTACTAAATCTACTAAAATGACAGTATTTTAAATTAAAACTAGTAGACCTGTATTAACCCTTGCATCAGTTTAGCTACTGCTGAGCTAAACCACAGCCACAGGCACATCCCATGACTGTGAAGTGAAGTGACTGTCAGGGAAGTAAGCGGTGTCTTCTGGAAATGAGGGTCCACGTTGTGCCAGCTTCCAGTCGGGGGTCTGCTGGGACCTGCTCCTCTCTTCCCCAAGCCTCCTCTCATTCACTTTAATTGTCTGGTGCCACACACCAGGTATCTTTCACGGTTGGTCACCTTTAATGGATCCTCAACAGTAGAGATTTAATTAAATTAACAGGTTCCAAAACAAACTTGGAAATGAAGAGGAAATAGGCCTGGTATGTTAATGATTAAAAAATTCATCACTTAGCAGTGACATTAACAAATGGTGTTCATTACGTACTTTCCAAATGACCAAGCCTGTTCTCTGATGGAGATGTGGGGGATTCCAGTAATTCTCTTTTAATCATTTCMCTTTGCATGATAGAAGATGGGAACTGCTCACTACCAGTGTGGCACCAGGCTGAAGAGAAGATGCAACCKCTTACTGAAGGACTCATGCATGTTCTGTCTTACCGCAGCATCAATATGACTAGAGATCAAGACGGAGAGAGAACAAGATACAGTGATGTTTCGATCAGAGAGCAGGTTTTAATTCACAAGCTCAAAATCACCTATGATCAGCTTTGCTTCTGTGTGGCAAGACCTCTGGAGAGGAAATAAAGAACCAAAGAGACTAAATCCRTACTATTTCATAGTGGTTAGCAGCAAGGAACAAATACTATGTTGCTTTAACCTCTCCTTGATGATCTCTCCCTTATTATGCCTATGTGAATCTGTGATGAATTACTAAAAACTTGAGTTTATTTATATTTATGTGTTGCTCATTCCAGTTTGCCTGTGTTAGCTGCTACCATCTGGTTTCACCTGTGTGGGTTGTGCTATGCATCCCATATCGGACTCTGCTTTAATCTCCAGAATTCATAAATAAACTTTGCAGGAAAAGAAGATGGAAACTTTGGTATTGATTACAATGTCAGACTCTATAGGTGTTTAGCCTGGAGGAGGTCGTGTGTTTCTACAGCAGATTTTTCTTTTTGCTCAGCTGTTGAAGCTGGTATCCCTACRAGTTATGCCGTATGCATAAATGTTTGTGGCTGATACACTGACTGCAGAGGTGTTAGCTTTTGTAAGCAGATGTGCTTGCAGGAGTGTGTGCATATGCATCTTTGTAGGATGTGACAGGACACTGTGTACCACAGCTCAAGTGCAGCACAGTAGATAGCTGTTATTTTTGCCTTTATTTGTGCTATTCCTGGKGAGGGTGTTGTATGACACATGCTTGCAGGAGCAAGGAATGAACCTCAGTACCAAAGATGTCCCTTGCTGTCCTGTGCTCCTCATTTGTGAATGAGCATAGCACAGACTAGCGCTGTTGAGGATACTGTTCCCTTATACTGCATGGTCAGAGATGATTTTCAGAAGCTCCTGTTGAATATAAGCATATATTCGTAGCCCCTTTAACAGAATTGGTCCTCCTAAGTTGCATATGTACTTCTAAAAATGACAGCCTCTGCACTGATAGTGCCTACCTGCAACGGTGGCAAATATATTAACCCTTCATCAGGCAATTAATTAGTCCACCTATGCATCCTTGTCCAGTGACTTTGATCATGTTGCTTTGCGAGTACGAACACATCTGTAGTACRTTCTGAGAATGTAAAAGACTCTTGAATCATGCTGGGTGAATTCATGTGCTCTTTTTACATGGTGTTACATATGGATTTGTGCCTGTTCCCGCTAGAGATTAGAGCCTCTTTATATCAGCCAGTCTCATTTTGCCTGTGTGTTTGCATATATATAAGCAGGCTGCATGCGCAGTGTGGGTCTGTGATCTGTGTGCTGATCCGAGGAGCAGAGAGTGGTCTCAGCACACTGCCCAGCTGCAGGCATGTCACACTGAGAGTGATTACACTGCTTTCGCCACTTTGCAGAGTGTGTAGCGCAGTGTGCCCTAACTGCTCCAGGCACAGCAGTGATTTCTTATCCTTRTAACACCAGAGCAGTTTCCTATCAGTTTGGAGGGTGGCAGGAGCTGTTAATATGTCAGGGAGGTAAACTTTCTTTTAAAAAAGAAGGGTCCTCTTGCAGAAGGGTCTGGTCTAGGCAACACAGTTAGCTCTATTCATCATTGCAAAAGATCTTCCAGCTGTAATGTGAAGGTCTCAGCAGTAGATATGCATTAAAGTCCAGGTGCCTGTCCCCTTTAATGTTACTGGGAACCAAGACTCCAGGCTCAGTAGATTTTGTTTGCATTTGGCTTAGCAGTAATGGTGTGGGAGTACTAGCAGAGCTCTCCCAGTGTGCTATTCTGGTACAGCTATGCTTCATACTTGTACAGTCAAACCACTACCCTGCGATATAAGGGACCATATGGGAACTGCAGCTTTGCTGGTGTAACTGTCTGAGTGCCGGGGCTTCAGTGAACACAGTGCTGCCTGTTGGTCACATCATTCACCCTGGTAGAGAAAATCCARCAGCAAAAGGCTGGAGGGTTCATATGGTGTGGAGCAGCCTGAAAAATCTCACTCATATTCCTGTTTTCCTTCCTATCAGCTTAGGGAAAAAAGAATATAGGCTTCAGGAGAGGATAGCTGCCAGCATATTAGCATTTGCCTGAAGCCTGGGGAAGGCTTATTTATTAATACAGTAGCATTTTGTGTATATTTTAGAGCATTTTTGCATGCCCCTCTGGAAGAAGAGAGGTTTTATGTGTTCTGGGTACCAGGGAGTGGGATCTTGGCAAATCAGCTCACCTGTGGCCCTCCGCAGCTCCGTGAATCAGTGTTGTCATAGTTTGGCTAATTCCCTGAGTGTGGCGTGTTGCCTTTGGCTCTCTTGGTGCTGTATTGCCCTCTAAGCACTTGAAATGTTATTACCACAAAGGTAATACAGCAGTGTAACATACAACAGGTAAAAATACAGCAGTGTCCTGATGTCTGCAGGGGTGGAGTCCAGCTATCTGACCATCTGGCCAGAGTGACCCCAGAAAGGCATGGTTGCTCTGAGCAGTAATGTCTGTATCTCCTTAGGGATTTCTGCCCTTGATCTAGTTTTCTTTAACTCCAAATAATCCTAAAGGACTTTGCAATAAAAATCACCGTGTGMCTGCCAGCCAGAGTCACTGTTACATTTGCTCATGGAGGATCAGTGCAATTATCTCTGATTCACAAGCAGACAAACTGAAGCACTACAATGGTAAGACCAGACTGCAAAACACRCCCATGTCATCATAGCCATGCTTGGAGTGCCCCCTGGTAACAACCCCAAAGCTGGGAATTAACTGATCTTTCTTAAAGTGACTGTCTAGTGATCCAAAGGAAAAGAGGCTATGGTGTTGCCAGATGTGTCAGAGACAGAGACGTGGGCACTTGGGTTTCTTTGGCAGGACCCAGGATCTTGCCAGTCAAACCCTGAAGCTCGCAAAAAGCTCTGAGTTCCCAGTAGAGGAGACAGTGGGACCTTGGCTACCCTGGATTCATGAGAAAGATGTTGTATGATGGCCACTCTTAAATGCTAAACAAAGCAAGTTGGAGCCTTGCTTCCTTCTCTAAGCACTGTTATTGCTACACAAAAGCAATGGAAGTCCAAGCTCCAGTAGGAGCCACTTACGAACTTCATTCCTGGAAACCTAAYGAGAGCTCTTCCCCAGGCCTCTCTAACCCTACTCTGTGCCTGAGGCACCTACTTTACACCTACTATGTGCCCTACTGTGAGGCTGGCCCAAGGCTGGCAGCACCTAGTGCTGGGTGCCAAGGCTCAGCCTTGGCTGCACATGGTGCTGTGCTGCATACAAAGGTCCCAGGGTGCTGGTCACGAGCAGGGTACTCGCTGCTGTAAACTTCAGTTTGATTTAGTTTAGGTTTCAACATGTAAACATTCCCAGTGAAGACACTTCTTCTGAGGAGCTAGGCCAAGTGGGGTTTCCTCCTTCATGTTTATGGGAAAGCATTTTGTTTAGCTAGAGGAGAAAATGAGCAGATCTTTGCATTCCTCCCAGCAGATTTGAGCCAGCTCATAGCCCTCTGGTTTAGGAGATTTAGCACAAACGCAAGGGAAAGTTTCAGAAGAGTGCCTTATTAAAATACTGGCAGCATGTCTCTGGGACATGGGGCACCATAGGCTCTCTTAGGAGCTAGRAGAGGGTGGGAGATATCGTCAATAATGCAACCTGCAAATCAAGTGTTGTCCTGAGATTCATTACAGGATATAAATGTTTCTCCCAAGGACTATTCTAGCCCATGACTCAATACCRTAGCCTATTTACAGCCCAGAAAGGTTAGAAAATGTGGTATCACTTGTACTGTGTTCTTGGAAATGATAAAAGAAGTGATATTTTGGATTTTGCCTTTCAGGGCTACAAGTAGGTTGAAAATTCACYTCTGTATGAGCACCAGTAGAGAGCTAATACACCCATGAAGTACCACACAAAATAGGCTGCAAGTGAGAATTAATTGGTATCTATGCCTCTGAGGAGGGCGAATTTCCTCTGGGCTATAATAAGTTCTGTCTGACCCTTTCATGGAGTTATTATTTCTTTGATTAAAAGGGGGGAAAAAAGAGATGAAAATCTCCACTGAGAACAGCTGGCTAATTTTTGCTCTTTCTTTATAACAAACTCAAGCCAAGATCTGGTTCCTGGCAAGCACAGACCCAACATCTGCAAATGGAGAGGCCTCCGGCCTCTCGAACTCACTGGAATTTTCCAGCTRATGCAAAATATTTCCCAAGTTAAGTACAATGTCTCTCAAGGCAGAGATGGGGTAGCCAGGTGGTCATTTCCTTGGCCCATCCTGGTGTGTACTCAGATTCTCTCTGTATGTGAGGATTCTCAAACCAAGGATCTAACCAAAGAAATAACAATCTTGTGGAGAACAGGGCTTCCTGAACAAGGCTCCAAGGGGTCAGGCTTTTCCTCTGAAACTGCTCTGAGGCTGTTTTGAGGAAGAGGAGTCTCTTATTCTAACATTGTCCTTGTCCGGTTTGCTCCTTGATTTGGGAGAACAGAAAAAGGGAAGGACTTTTGGCTCAAAAGATCCACTGTGAGTCTTGCAAACACTAACACTATGATCTTCTCACCAACAAATTTCCAAGTGCTTTACACAGAAGGTCAATGAAGATGGTTATCTCCAACTGCATAGTAAGAAAAGGAGGCAAAATACTGGCAAGTGACTTCCTAAGCTCTACCGCCTGGAAGCTAAGATCAATATCCTAAGGGCTTATGCAAGGCCACCTGCCCAGACTCCCTGTAAAAGCTGGCCCTTTACCTCCCTTAGTTTTTGGTTTGATTCCAGCTGCTCCCAAAAGTCCTTTTCAGGGCTTATTAATGGCTTCAGCATAAAATGAGATGGAGGGACTCAGCCAGGGTACTTACACACCAGTGATCACATTCCCATTGGTATTTGCTGAACTGGCTCCAAGTGGAGAAGGTAGAGAGTGACAATAGCAGGACTGATCTCATCTCTAATTCTGATCGAGTCAAAATCCCTGAACAGAGGCATGTGAAGGCCTTTAGTTAGCTACTAAGAGCCTTACAGACTAACTGCTCTGAAGTGGTGATGCAGACGCTGTCACATTTGAGCCCTTAAACTCCACTCCAACCTCTTCAAAGTGCAGCCACAAAATTAAGTGATTCAGTCCCTTTTTGTCATACATTGGGCATCCACAGGAAGGAGGCAGCTCAGGGGTTAAGGCTCTTGGCAGCAATACAGTTATATGGTGCAATAAAATATTTTATGACATTTTTACAATATTGTGCAATGGGATTTTGAGACCTCAAAAGAAAACACTGTATAAAGGTAAGATGTAGCTGAGCAGAGAAAACACAGCAGGTAAAAGTTTATCTCTTTTCTTCCCCTGTCTGCCCTTCTTCTGCTATCCTCTAGGCAGCCAGGAGCACTTGTTCCCCATTCTGCAGGTTAGTCTGGCTTCCTTCTCAGTTCCCAACACATCTGTGCAGTTTTTTATGTGAGTGCCACATACTTCCMCAGTGAGCGCATATTACATGTTGCTACAAACAGCCCCAATAAATGTGGGAGCCAAGTGTGTCTAAATATTACAAGATATTAAACACCTTTTAGCCTGATCCGTAACCTTGTAATTGGTACAAAAATAACAAGACCCATCTTCAGATGGGATTCCATGATTGCCGTTGTCCATTTGCTGCAYGGCAATGAAGCTCGAGACACCAGTATCAGAGTCTGGAGAGGAAATTTTGCAGTGATTAACTAGAATCCTTTAGGTACTAACTCAGTGCTACTAAATCCCAGAAACTAGCTCAGCTTATTCTGATTCAGGGAAAAACCTGCTTGTCTTGAAATGATAGTGAGTGTTTTGTTTAATGGTGAGAGATGGAAAAAGAGTGGGCATCTGAAAGGAAATGCTGAAATAACTTCACCAGAAWTAGACCTTGTCTCAGTGGCTCAGCATCCTCATAACTACATGGAGACCACCTCCAGTAAAGCAGCCAAGGCAAGTTCTGGGCAGTGCTTACCCTCCTGGAACAGCCAGAGCAAAGAGCCTTCAGCAGCTTGGGGAATGTCACCCAGCTCTGTCCAGCAAGGCTGTGCCTCAAGCACAGCTCTCATTGAACCATCAGTCCCTGGTAGGACATGGTCTAAGACAAAGGCTCTGGGTGCCCTTGAGTGATAGATCATTGAGGTTGGCAGGGTACCTGGGGAAGCAGCACTGTATCATGGGCAAGACACTGGACTAGCTGGACTTGGTCAGAAGCAGGAGGATCAGTTTGATGATCTTATGTTATTGCTCCCAGAAATGAGGTTCCTCTTTGAATGCACAGGATTGGTAGAAAATTTATCTGCACTTCCAAGGTAAATTTGATCAGAACCATTCCAGATGCTCAGAGATCAAAGATCATTGCGTAAGACACACAAGAGCTTTAAAACAATAAAAGTTTGGTGGTAGAAGTCGTTGGTTCTTAGTTTCYCCCACTCACATGCACTCCCTTTCTAGTCTCAACTCTTTCGGTAAAAATGTGGACTAGGAATTTACTTTTTTTAACAGAGGCAAAGATGAGGTTCTTCTGTAATCATTTTATTCCAGGAACGGATGCTCTAAGAAAAATTCTAAATATCACAAGGCTTGGCATAAAAAATGTACAAATTGGCAACACTACATTCGGAAGGATGCAAGCTGAGAAAAGCCTAATCCAATCTTACGCTTTAGAGTACCAGCAGAACRGCAGCAGATTGCCTGGGGTGGTCAGGAAGGAAATGCTTATCCCTGAGCACTGCGCAGGATGAGTCCASGCTCTTGGTGGAGCAGTGAGGGCCTCTCTGAAGAAGCACCAGTGTTTGAACTTCTGAGGGCAGAGAGATAYAACGTTATGCCTTATTTGTCTGATCAGCCAGAGCAAATCCCACACTGTGATCCTACGGATGGCTTTAAATTGCTTTAACCATTGTTAAATGAACCACACAATATTTTTGCAATGTAAGCATTTTTTTTTTATTCTTTTTAGCAGCTCTTTGGCCTGAGTTCAGGAGATATTTCTGCTCTCTTGGAAGGTATTATTGAAAAAATTGGAGTCTGCGAAGACTCACCTGAGCTGGTTTTCTTCTTTTGTTTCTTCTTGTTTATTATTAGTCTGGGCTTTGTATTCCAGCAGCACCAAGAGGCTCCAGCCAGGCCCAGAGCTTCCTTGCGGTAGYTGCTATGCACACATACTGTGAATGGCACCTCTGTTCGGAAGTGTGTAATTACAGACTAATTAGGCAAGAGGGAGAAGGCCAACCTACACAAGGTCAGCAGCCAAATCAAGGCTGGCACACAAACCTTCAGGCCTCCTCACTGACAGGAAGCTCTGTGTGCCGCTGCCGAGGGCTGGGTTATGCCAGTGCTTTCAGGCAAAGTCCGTCTGTGAGGTGGGATTGAGGTTGCTGCATGGCAAATGCGTTGCGAGGGTTTTTATCCCAGCCCATAGGTGCCAGTTGTATCAGCTCCTACCTCTCATTTGCACTGTGGCACCACTTCTCCACTGCGTCAAAGAAACTCCATGGGCAGAAATATGACTAGAAATGTTGCATGTAGAATTATGCTAAAATGACTGCACATTTCCTGCGGTATTACTGAGACAATTTTCCTGATTCATTCTGCTTTAGGGGGTTTCCTGTCCCCTTGAAACCTCACGTTTTTGCAGTGCTTTTGCAAGTGGGTCAAAATTGGTAAAAACTCAAGATGCCAAAGTTTGAGCAAAATCAATATGTGACACTGTTTGTCAACCACAATGAGCTTTTGCTGCTGGAGGAGGTATTATTTGAAAGTCCCAAATTTTCTCACAGTATAAATTTTCCAGACAAGTGGATCCCAATTCAAATTTGTCATGAAATATGAAAAAGAAGAGAAAAAGAAGAAAAGAAATCCTAGCCCCACCTAGCTAAACATCCCTTAAATTTTAAATTACTCTACTTTTTWATGTCAAATTTATAGCAAGTATCCCTGATTTTGAGGAGCTTGCCTGACRGGTGGTATGGAGAATATTTTTGTGCTACAAATTTGCTCCTGGAGCCTATGTGCAAAATCCCTGAGGRATGCTCAGCTAGAAAACACTGTCCTTCCTAGAAGAGGTACTTCCCAGAGTGATTCCTCATAAGCCAAAGAGCCACTTTGAGGAGCTGCTGTTGGACKGACATTGTTTTGACGGGAAACCTGGATATTATCCTGCTCGTATGTATATATCCTGGATATTTGTTGGTATCTTGGGTGGCCTAGTGTGTAAAGTATTTTAATCCTCCCTCATCCCTTACTGCAGTGTGACATGATCTAAATTCTTTTTTTCAGGTTACCCTCACTGTAATATTTTCCAGTGCAAACCTAAGGGTTTCTAGTCCCCAGCCCTCCATCCAAACACCCTTGTTTCCAAGGCTTTCCTTTGAAAATACTACTCCAGTTTATCCATCTCCCTTCTTGTTCATCTCATGAGCTCTCACTTGCCCTTCCAGTCTTTCTCTACTTTCCAGGACCTTTCCCTGCCAGCCACCTACACTGCCTCTCACCTTAGCATTCCCAGRGTTTCTTTGGTACACATCTTCCAGAGCTACCCTAAAATTCATTTTGCAGCAGAAGAGGTTCTTGGAACTCTGAAGAGTTTTAGATGGCAGGTGAGAGCCCTATGAGGGGATAGGATGTGTGCCAAAGCACCGCTGGACTGGGTATGGGATGCTGCTGGGTGCTGAGAGAAGGTGACATTATGTCTTTACCAGGAAAGAAGATCTTCCTTRGTGTGCTTCTTCTCTGCCTGCTAAACTGTATCAAGTCACCAATCTAAACCCCTTAAAACCCATAAAGGAAACAAAAAAATGATTTAGGGTTTTACAAATGGTGGCAGAAAGAAAAAAATGTATCTTCTATAAAGCAGCTGTGACTCCACTGCTGGGCACGTCTGCACTCATAGCAGGCAATCTACACAGCAAGTGTCCTCTTCATCTCAGGCAGTGTCAGGGAGTGAACAAACCTTTCTGGCTGCCTGCCTCTTTACCTGAGTCTCCCCTCCAGTGCTATGCAGAGTGCCCATCATCATCTCGGTACATTTTTTCTCTCGGTTTTCTTAAGACATAAGGCTTTTGGTGCCCCAGCTTGGGAAAGCTGGGACAGCAAAGCACAGGTAAATCATCTTTAACACTTCAGCTTCCAAGGATCCCTGCAAAGCATCTGCAGGCAAATCATCTTCAACACTTCAGCTACCAAGGATCCCTGCAAAGCATCTGCTGATTGCAGTTGCCCTCCTGGAAAGCCTGGGGAGTGTGCCTTGAAACCCCTCGGCACCCTGTCTCCCAAGCCAGCTGCTATCGATGGCATCAGAACTTGGATTACATCAATTCTTGTGACATTGCCCAATTGAAACCCTGCTCCCCAAGGGACGCCCGGCTTAATTGAGTGTGGTTATTAATATTGTATTATCAGCAGCCAGATGGTCCAGAGACAGGCAGTTTACATACATTTTATTTATGTCCTTCAGCGGAAAATTATTTCCACTTATCTTACGTCCTCATATACTTCAGGTAGAATGAAGTGTTAACAGCAGCACCCTCCACCACGAGCAAAGTCACCACAAGGAAGTGCCTGGCTGGAGGGCCAGACATGAAAAGGTGTCTGCATGGCTTTTAATTAGAATAGCTCCTTGGAACTGTTGGGGGGGTGGGCAGAAAGAGTCCGTGGGTCCTTCCTGCCAAGCCTGGAAAATGCCCAAAGCAACTTTGCGGCAAATGCTCTCTCTTTCACTTTTCACTCTTTTTTTTTTTTTTTTTTTTTTTTTTTTTTTTTTTNGATATTGAAAGTATTCTCAGCAGTGGGAGCTTGAACCCTACCAACCTCCTGAGACACAGCCGAAGACTTTCCAAGGAAAGCCCTCTGAACACAAACAGGCATGACCCACATATAGGTCCTTGGCCCTGCTGAAGCCTAAACCTGGTATTTATGTGCATAAATAGAGACAAAGAGTGAGGGCAAGGGTATCTTTAATAGCACAGTCCTGGGTAGAGAAGTGACAACTGGGGAGGTGCTTCAGGGAGATCTTTAACCAAGGTATTTTCTGACTCCAGGGAAGGTTTGCATTTGATTCAGTCCAAGGAATAGCCAAAGTTTTAAGGGCTGGTAATTTTTCCTAGGCCATTTCACTTGTTCTTAGCACCAGCATTGCCAATTTGCTCCTTCCAGATTTACCTGAAACTGCAAATAATGGGGCAACTAAATAGAAAGAAGATCTTGGACTTTATATTGCTGGAAGAAATTGCCACAGTGTCACTCTGCACACGCTGCAGTGTGCAAGGCTTGTCAGGGACAGTCCTACAGAAAAATATCTGTGTCCAAGACATGGTGGTGACAGGGTTATCAGTGCATGATTAACACCCCACTCAAAGCATCAACAACATACTGGATTGAGGATTCAGATCTCTGTCGTTAACTACCCCCTGCTAGCAAGTATTGCTGCTGACAAACTCAGTGTGACCTTAGGGAAGGGTTCGCGTGGTCTTGGAAACTCAGGGGGCTCAGACCAGGTCTTGGGAGAAAGTGTTAGATCGTACCAGGAGCTGTGGGGAATGAGCTGCACTCAGTCACGGGATGTGGTATAAATACAACCACCTTGTTATTCCTGTGCAAATTACAGCTTCAGACAAGCCTCTGTTTTCTCCTTGCAGCAGCAAGGGTATAATTTGAGGGATTTGCTAGGCTTTTACTCAATCATGTGCACAGCCAGCCTCCCTGCTGGGAGGACATTCACTCCCCCAAGCCTGGCTCTCCTTTTGCAGCGTGTATCGATCCTGCCTCTCCAGCCGCAGGACAGACGTCCTCCACTACCAGCCTTCCTCCCTTGTACTGCGATATGGCATTCGACAGAAGCAAGCGGAGCTCCCTCTTGGAGCTCAGCAGGGATGCAAAGTTGTACGATGGCTTGGCTTAGGCACAAATCTTCCCATATGGGCTTTGTGGGAGGGAAGGAGCAGTGGGGTTGAATGGGTTTGGTGAGGTAGGACCATGAGTGGTTTCTGACAACACAGCTCCACGGAGCCACTGGGGACAGCTGTCAGTCATGCCACTAGGCATGATTGACAGGCAGCTAAACAGTAGGTCGTCTTTGAAGAGACTAGGGTAGAAGAGACAGTGTATGCCTGGCAACTTTTATACTTTGAGAAACGGTGTGGTGAGCTGGGGATCCAGCTAAACATTGGGGAGTTTAGGCCCTGGGGGAGTTATGAGGAGCACAATTCCTCAAAGAGAAACAGGCATTTTGGAGTGTAATTCACATCTTGGGTGTAGATTAAGGAGCAAATTGCTCTGTGCAGACAGCAGAAGAAGCCCAGAACAATAAATTCCTATTTAGGGGGTCTAAAGTGCTTAAAATGAAGTGAGCKGAATCATCTCGGAGTGGTGGTGCTTAGGCAACTACAGTGATGTTTTGGGGGCATGGGATGTTCAAGAGTGTTCRTTATTTGGGATGGAGACTTTTACTCTGTGGACAACCAAGCGATTTGGCTTAGCTCCATGGAGATGCAAAGTCTCCTTGGTGGTTGGTCCGTGGTCCAGTCTAAGTGGACATCTTGCTGTGGGTCCCGTTCCCCATGGGCATGAGGGCTGCCACCCTGTACATGGGCAGCTTTACTGCAGCCTGACGTGCACAGGACCGAGACACAGATGCTCAAAGACTGCATAACTGCAATTTCTGACCCAAACGCTTTGTTGCTCAGCCATGATATTTCAGAAGCTTGGCAAAAYCAAAAAGCAGCTCATCCTTCAAGTATTCACTTATGAGATAAAATTCCCCCTCTGCCCACAGCTGGCCGCAGAAGGAGACACACCTCACACATGCCAGAAACATATTTAGGCAAAAACGCGTTACTGCAAAGGAAACCAGCCCCAGTGTTTTCCACTGGGCAGCTGGAATCTCAGCAGGCCTGACTGTGTTCGGTGAGCAGCAGACGTAATCCTGAAGAATGCTTTTCCAGACACACGTGGCTGGGCCACCCCAGGGCTGGGCTCTGATTGTGGTGGCTGCTACCTCCTCCCGGAGCAGCTGAGCCTTGTTTTTGTTTGTTTTCCCATCCTGTCGCGAGCGAGGGCTCGTCTGGTGCCCACGTCGCCAGGCACAGTGTGTGCTCTCCAGCCCGTCCTCTCGCTGGGAACATCATAAGCAACATAGCAAACAGATGTCATCCAAGATTGTTCATAAATATTTCATAACGGATTGCGAGCCACCCGGTGAAAGACAGAGACCTCAGCACCAGGTCTGAGCTTATTACTGAAGGCTGACAAATGCTTCTAATTGGGTCGGTGGCAACGACAATACTATTGACAGCAACAGAGAGAAGAATCACCTACAGTTTATTTGCTTTGCCGTGGGTATCATGCTCACAAAACGTAAATTGAGGGTGATGGGTGAGACTTCATGGAGAGTCTTTCCTCCCTCTTATTAGATTAACCTCGAAATATAACTAAATAGGCAGACATTAGGAAAAAAAGTAAGCCTGCAGAGACAAATTCTGCTCTGAGGGACAAGCAGAAGGGCAAAGAGAGTTATTTAGCATTTAAGGTATCAAGCTTTTCCATCAGCCACACCCAAATGAGAGAGATAAGAGTAGAAAAAAATTTCCAGAAATTCAACCCATTTTCTCCAGATTGAAAATATGAAAAGAGACAGAGGGAATTAAGTGATTGCACTCATCTCCCCTGAAAATCCCACTGCTCTGCACCTATACACTGCACCTACCATCTCCCAGCAGCTGCACACTCCATGGAGAACAGGGGAAGGGAGACAAACTGGTAGAGGGTGCTGGACTCAAAGAAGACTTTTGATTTCTATTCCTAGTTCTACCAYGTATTTGCTGCATACCATCTATTTTACAACAGCAGCAGTGCCATCCCCATGTCACAAGGGATGAAGTGACCCTTGATTTGTTGCTGTTTGCAGAGCATTTTGAGGACTTTGCTTGAAAGGAGCTTTTATTAAAGTTTCTGCATGCTAAGAACTGCCTAGGACTAATAAACATGGTTTTAAGAAAAGTAATTTGGGGAGATGACAGCAGCTTGGTTCTGTGTGCCTTTGGACACATAATCGCGTGCRTGTGTGTGCGCGTGCGTGCAGTTCACAGTTCTCCAGAGATCTCCCTTCCATTTGGAGGCAAAAATCTCCCATATGAACCTAAGTCCTGATGTGGTGATATTTTATATGCAAGTTTTAATCCCCCTTTTAAGCAGTCCATTTATTAAAACTCAGCAAGTTTCAATTTTTGAAGCCAGTTTCCTGAGATGTCATTATCCTCCTGCTGGAGCAGATTAGCGGATTGCTAGGAGGATGCAATTTGAGCTCAATTAATTCTGCTTCAAGTCCCAATCCAGTGTTGCTAAATAGCTCTCAAAACCTCACATCAGGATAGCCAGCACWGTGCTGCCTGGTGAGTCCTGCCACAGGACTGCATTGCGGCTGGGGCGGTTCTGCCTGCGTCTGGCCAATGCCAACCCTGTGCTGCTGGCAGAAAATATTAGTGTTTGGGCCACTGCTCTCCATTTTCAAGAGGATTCTTGCAAGACTTTTCTGCTCAGTTGCTCTTAAGCATCTTGTGTCCAGGGAGCAAATTCCAAGCCAGTCTTGCATGGTACCAACCCCAGCATTCAATTTCTCATATTACTTTTGTTGGATCAGTTATACCAGCAGAGCAATCATTTTCATGTCTGCTTGGATATAGTAATAAGAGGGAGTGGCAGAGTAAAGCAGATAAAATATAAAGCAGTGAAATAAAAATAGTCCATTCACAAGCCAGGGATGTTTCCCCCCTCCCCCCTTGGGTAAGACTTGCCTTGACTGTCTTAAGCAGGATTAAACCCATGCCTTGATTTAACCTGCCAGGCCCAGTGCCTGCAAAGGCCCTCATGTGGTTAGGTTTATGCAGGTAGAAATTGGGCTCTTGACATATGTAAAGCGAAGGCTGTGTGTAAATCACTGCCAGCACAGAGCCATCTACTACGTTCTTCCAGGCAGAAGCTGTTTTTTCATGATGTGCCTTTGCAGAACTCATAAAAGTGGGCCCAGACTATCCAAATTATTACTAATCTTGACCTAGTTTACAAACAGGTACAAGTCCATTTCCGTTGTTCCTGGCCTTCATCTCTCTTCCTTCCTTGCTCTCCCTCTTGTGCTCACAAGTATATACTGCATTTCCTCTTTCCTGCCTCCAGTCAGCATTAGTTATAATGTAGTTACTTTTCTTTATGTAAGTGCATACCTTACTATGATATTTGGGAACTTTACAGTCTRCTGTGTCTTTCCTTACTGGATGTTTGAGGCAGGGAAATTTAGGAACTGAGAGTCCATCTAAGACATCACTGCATTATAACTATGGAGTAAAAGATTCTTATAGTTGCTTCTACTGGTGTTTTTAGGAGAAGGATTTCCAAAATGCAGACCACCTGAAAGAGAAGGAACTGGAGCAAGGAGGTGAATGGAGGTGTTTTCTTGGCAAGGGGGCTCCAGTGCCCAGGATGTTTCTAGCAATTGTGTGCAGGGAGGTAGGGAGTTGTGACCACTATGTGTTCAGTTCCTCCAGCCTCTCCTTTCCAAACTCCCAAGCTACAAATGTGAAAAAAAGAAACTCTGAATTGCCAGGTGGGACTAGAGACCCCAAACTGCAAATGGGCTTGTGCAAAACTGCCCAAGACTCTCATGGAAATTTCCACATTCCTGTCTCCTTCATAGTGGTCTTCTAGCTGCTCCGATCATCCCAGAGCAGCAACACTAGGAATGGCCACTCCCACTGCATCACTGCAAATGGGAAGAAGCAAGCCAGACCAAGCACTGAGCATGATGCCATCGCTTATGCCCTACTGAATGCAGACAAGATCCTTTGAAGTCAGGGCACTTCGCACATGTAGCAAGGGTTGTTCAAGGCATGGGCAAGGCAGATGAGCCTTTCTGAATGTGTATCTCTGAGGAAAAGCAGGACACACAACTCACTGAGAAATGTCAGCTTCAAAGGGATTCCCCATCTCTGCCCTCCTGCCCTGGCACATTCCAGACACTTGGCCCATCAGGCAGCAGCCTGAAAAAATAGACGGTCTCTAAAGGTCAGCGTTCTTAGCGCTGGTGGCCCAGCCTGGGGAGTGAAGGGTACAGCTGAGTGCCTTCCAAGGAAGGCTCTGCCATTGGCCACAGCTGCCAAGCTCCAGGAATTCCCAGCCAAAACGCTTCTGACATCTCAGCATACTTTCCCTTTGTATGTGGTTTGGAACAAGACGGCCAGTCTTGAACGGTGCTGCTCTCCCTTGTCTCCACTGACATCCAGCCCTCAGAGCAAACTGGGCTCAAAATGCAGAAGTGCTCATGGCAGTGAGAGGCTGCTGTCCGTGGAAGAATTGGGAAACTTTAACAGAAAAGCCACTGCCTGTTCTTCAGTCAGCGGTTAGTGTCCAAGTGCCATGGATCTGCTCATTTGAATCTTCTATAGTGAAGCGCAGCAGCATGGGGGAACCCAACGCCTTCTGGATTTGATAAACCCTGACTGTGCAGAGGGGGTGACCTGGGTCTCTGTGTATCCCCTCTCTATTTCCCTGGCATGGCATCTATGTCCTGTTCTAAGATTTTCTCCTTCCCTGGGGTATAAAGCATACAGAATCACTGCCAGTTGCCATCTTTCCTGTCCCACCTCTTAGAAGTCAGAGACACAGGAGGATTCCTTGGGTTTCTCAAGGCTATCCTGGGCATATTGTCAGAGTAACATGCAGGAGTGCTCACAAGAAAGTATGTTAGCACGTATCTGCCCTGGGGTTTTGTTTCTGAACAGGTCCAGTTCTGCCCAATGGGGATGGCTTCCAAGTTGTGAAATCTAGATCCAGACTCCACATGCTGCAATAGAAGGTCTGGATCCAGTGTGCCAACTCAACCATCCATACAGGCACTGGGAAAGGGGGGCTCTGACCAGCATGGAAGCCTGGTCCACGCTCTGCTCTGCTGGGATGCCAAGTCCAGCAGGCTGTGATCCCACTGAAGTGCCACATGGCACTTTGCAGCTCTCATCCATCCAGCTGAGGCAGTGGAGAAAGTCTGGAGAAATGGAAGAGTCCGCAGTGAGAGCCTATGGGCAACGTCAGCTCAGAAACATGGCTCCTCCTCCAAGCTCTCCATCCTCCCAGACAGTGTGGCAGGCGGAAGAGTGCCAGGTCTGGGAGCTGAGATCCTCCAAGCGAGCTGGAAGTGGCTGTTTGCTGTGAGCATGGATTAATCCTGACTGTGAGACTTATGGTGAAAATATCTTTTAAACAATGAGAGCAAGAACATGAGGACTCCTCCCCTTCAGGCAGCCTAGGCTCTTCAGGGCCTGATTCTGCACTCTGCCATGCAGACACCAGACCAGCATCCTGGAGGTCCTAGGGGAACCAATCTCCACTGCCGTCTGCTCCTGAACAGCAGGGAGTGGGACTTTTAAAAAGAAAAAACAGTGCCTGTTTTTCCTGTACACTGTCCTTTCCCCATGGCAGCATGTTAACAGTCACTGGGGCTCTGCCCCAGGTGAGGGGGACCCCATGCAGATGGAGGCATTTTCAGCTTGCTAGGAGCACAGCAATGCYAGTTCTTCAGCTGTTTTTTGTTCTAACATTGGTTTGGAGACATGACAAATGCAGCGCTTCATGCTGCTAAAATGCCTCTTTTCGAAGATTGTACCATGGTTTGGAGCTCAAGATGGTGTAGAAAGTCGGCACCAGTTGTTCAGCTGGGATGGTGGAGTTAAGTCCATTCCACCAAGGCTGGATCTAGGCCTGAGGTTAAGGGGCACAATGTAGCTCACAACTGTCCTCTTTTAGCTTCTTCTCTACAGGACAGGGTAGGCTTATTTAAACTACCTGTTTTCCAGCCCCTGGCCTGTGTTAGCCTTTAGCCCATGCCCTGGCATGAGCTGGGATGGTGTCTGACACAGGCCAAAACTCCATCAGAGAGCTGGTGGCAATTTAGCAGGCTGGGCAATCAGAGCTGGACCTGTTCCCACATCCTCATCCTGGGGAGTTTACAGATAGAGATGCAATCCAAAGGTCTCTCAGCACAAACTCTTGCTGAATGCATGGATGCTTTCAAGGCTAAATACATGACTTTAAGGGTAGACACATGGCTTTTAGGTTAGAGACATGACTTCCAGGCTTTCCTCAAGCTAGAGGCTTGTGCYCCACCATCACCTGCAGGGTTGTAGCCTGGCAGTCTGACTACATGTGGGACATCCACTCTTTCTCCRCTGGAGGTGGGACTACAGAGCCACAGGGCTGGCCAGCCTCCTAGGGTAGGAAGGAGACTCCCTCTGCCACTTCCAGGCAGGATTCCTGCTCTGTCCCCCTGGTAGGTGGATATGGAGTCAGGCCCCTTTGCTTTGTTGCAGTGTCTGATTATGAGAGCAGATGCTGAGACTTGCTGACAAGTCTTGGTTCCTACCAAAACTCTCTGCAAGTTGATGAGTGGGTCCACTAACCTCAATGGGCTTTAAGTCTAGCCCTTAATGTGTTTGGGGCTCATCCCAGTCATCTCTTAATAATGCAGATCATCTCTTTCTCCTCACAAGAATATRGGTGGTTTTGGGGTGCACAGGGGAAAACAGGCAGCACCATGTCTTCTTTTTAATCCAGGGGCTGGATTGACAAACAGTCTGTACTGCCTTTGTAATTGGGAYCACTCCAAAACACGGTTAAATTCTTGGAAAAGACCAAAGAGGACTTTGCAGCTGGGGAGCATGACCCTAGCAGGTGTCTACTCCCTTGGGACCACCCTGCCTTTCCCATATCACACCACAGAGGGATTCCCAGCACACAAAAATGATGGCAAATCGTGAATACAGAGCTGGATGCCAGCACACAAATATCAATTTTCCATTCCTAGGCAAGACAGCCTTGTGCATAAATTCAGTGGGCCATATCCAATTACTATCTCTTGGGAAAATCCACCCTGTGGAGTGTGAGTCCCACCTTAATGTCACACTGTCTATGAAGACACACAAGTTTTGCAGTGGAGCTTAAAAGCAGTAAGCCAGTTTTTAATGACAACATGGTTTCTGTTTGGTAAACACATCTTTTCCGGGGATGAGCCAGGGTCAGAACAGCCCCTGAGGCTGCTGGATGGGTTCTGCTCTCACACAGCCGATACCCAGGATCAGCAGGAGAGCTGCCAGCCAGCACCCCCTTGCAAGGCCCAACCTGCCCATGTTTGGGCTGAACAGGCTGACAAAACTACTTGGTTGCCAGAGTCCTGGCATTAACCAGAAAGCCRCAGTAGACCACAGCAGTGCAAAAACTTTTCTTTACCTTTCATTTGCCTGGAAAAACACTGGGGTTTGGAGGGTTAATAAGAGCATCAGCTAAATTGGAAGTCAGATTCAGAGCAGCTCATGTGCATGGCATGGAGGGCCTTCAAATATTGCAGTTCCCTGCTACGATTTTCGAAGCGGTTTTGCTAGCTTATGTCAATACTAAGTCTTTCATCTGCCGCTGTGTCAGTCAAATGGCAGCTCATAATGCCCAGTCAGACTGGAAAGAGAACAAACAGTTTCCAAAAATCCCAGCCTCTAGTCTCACTGTCAGTCCTGGAGCTTGGAGCTAAGAGCCCTGGTTTTAGGGAAGAGGAAGGAGCCAAACCAGCCTGGTGAAGAGGCGGGGGGGGGGGGGGGGGGGATGCAGGGAAGAGCAGGCTTGCAAGAAGATGTTTTTGGTGAGCAGAAGAATAGAGGGTTTTGGGATATTTTGTTACATGGTTAAATGGGCACCTCCTGAGAAATGGGGGTCTTATTTTCGGGTACCTTTCCCCATGGTGACAAATCCCTAGAGGTGATGCTCTACCATTAAAATTACCATTATTGATTGATTAAACAAAAACCACCTCTGCCTCGAGACTCACTGATGCAAAGTCCCTTCAAGAAGGTGGCACAAGAAAATGGGACCGCTGCTGACAAAATGCCAAAACACGAGGTTAAAAAGGGCTGACCCAAGGGTGAGGATCAGTTCCATGATACGGTCCACAAAGAACAAGCACCCAACATCTCTCAAGAGCAATTAGGCCCCGAAAGAAGGAGATTTGTTAAAGCCCTGGGTCCATTGCTTTTGTGCAAAGCTCAGACATCTGGCAGAAGCAAGAGGGGTCCGTGGTCAGTGGTTCCAGCACTGTCCTCGGCCGGCGAGCCGCGCTTCACTGAAAAACCGACCGGCGATTCTCATGCAAATGGCTGGACRGTGAGAACAGATGTGAAACATTTGGTTCTGTTCTTACTGGCTTGTAAAGAAATAATGCGACTGGAAGCGGGGAAAAGAAAGGGGCCAAGCAGGGTGCGGGGGGAGAAAGTTTATAACAATGGTTCTCCCTTGGTGGCCTGAAGCGCTGGAGTTTATGTCAGGCTGTGCCAAATTCATATCTCTAAGTGAATGGGACTGGCCCTGTCAAACTTGGAGGTAGAGGCAATACACAAATATTATAAATACAGGGAAGTGTAGAAGCTGTGTCATGTGCAGCATGGAGCCATCAATCATCTCCTCCCCATCCTGAGTTTATAAAGTGGTTTCTGACAATACTTAGACAGTTTACTCCGGCCGTGTGGACTGGCTGGAAAAGCTGACTGCATGCTCCAAGTATGTCGTGTTCACTCTCAAGGAGCCCCGGTGATGAGGTGCCCTAGCAGGTTTTGTTGATATTAGCAGACGGAGAGAAAAAAAAAATCCTCAGGCGCAAAGAAACAGGCAAGCCGAAAAAACAACACATGCTCCAGATGACCCCAGCCCAGGCTCCTGAAAGGAGCCCGATGCGGCCGTCCCTTCGCACTGCACGCCCGCACGGCCCGTTCAGCTCAGGGGATGTGCGGACAGGGCCGGTGAAAGACAAAATTTGGTAACGGCACAGACATGCATAGATGCCTGCAGGCTCCTCAGCCACTTTTTTCCTGGCTTCTGAAATTACCAAGTGCTATTACTGTCTGTCGGCACACRGCCTGGGACATCCATCCAGAGGCAGATGCATGTTCAAAGATGCATACGAGGCCATTTTTCTGTGAACATCCATGCAGAAAAGTCTATGATCCCACGCAATGCCCTGAATGAAAAATAGGCCTGACACACRCATATGCACAGAGCTTGCACATCCYTAACATATAGATACACCCCTAAACGCGACATGTAGAAGTCCGGCATGCACACCCATACCTGCCATCTCTGCTTGGGTGTACAAATGCAACACAAATGCTCATATGCAAACAGAAGCATCCCTTGGTGCACTCACACACACTGTATCCTGAGCTTGGCTTTTCCCTTCCTTGCCTATTTGGAGACCTCTGAGCTAGGACACAAGCTCACAAAAAGAAGGGGAGCCTCAAGGCTGAACTTCTCCCGGCTGTAGCAGTGAGTGAAGCCTCTCAATGTATTGCAGTGATGCCTCCAACGCTCTGCACCCTGCTAGGAAAGATGAGCTGTGGGAAGTGCTCACAGGTGAGCACAGAGGCCATGAAGGTGAGTGACCACATTTCCCTGGACCTGGCTGGCTGAGGTCGGTACAGCAGGTCTAACTCCATCACTTCTCTTAGCCCAGGTTCACACAGCTGTGCTGATGGAAAGGTGTCTGCCTATTTTTTGTGAAACAGTAAGGATCAGGTTTTTGCAACAATTGAGCTATCAACTGCCTGCACAGCTCTGTAATTACACACTCTGGTGTTGTGGTGTACATGCGGATTAGACCTAAAATGACACTGAGATGTTGTGTTCCCAAAATCTCAGTGCTGGGACTGCTTCCAAAATGCTCCAGCATCTGGGAGGCTCTTCCAGGGTGGGCGTTCCCGTGCAAGTCCCGGGAGTCGCAGCCTGCTCCACAGATCTCCAAGCCTCACTCTGGGGTGGGGGGGAACAGGGTTGTCTGTTTGCCAGCCAGGAGGTGCTGGCATACATCACGGCCCRTAGCCGTGTGCACACACACACAGGCAAGTGCAGGCACCCTACCGCATGCACAACAGGGCAGGTCTCCCCCTTGATTTCTCTTGCGGGCATGCTGTGCTTCTCACCTATCACCCCACACTCTCCCAAAGCCTCAGAGAGTTCTCCAGGCATGACTTCACCCATGGCTGAGGAGCAGCCATCTCCGAGCTGGCAGTACTTCTCAACAATTTGTAGCAGGAGTGCACGCTGCCTTAGGACAGGATGCTAAGAATACAGTATTCAGCCCAATCTCCCAGGGTGATGTGAGCAGGCCAAATTTCCCATACAAGGCTGGAATGTGYGTCTCTCATTCCCCCTTCCAGCAGGAACTAATGCTGTGTTGCTGCTCTGCTTCCTTTTAAAGTGCTCTCTTCAGCCCAGCAAAGCCAATAAGTGGAGCTGTCACCATCTCTCCTCAGGCAGAACCGCRCAGCACCACCAGCGTAATACCTTCCAAGGTGAAAGGCAAAACCTCACTGTGCAGCAAACCTGCACCCTTCCCCATAGACTGACCCCAGCAGACCCGGGTGATTCTCCAGCTCCGACACTGATTCGCTGGGGGTGAATCATTTCCCCTCTCAGCCTGGCTTTTCTGCTTAGGCTGTGGGACACCGTGTTTTCYGGGCATGGCAAATGCCCCGGCAGTGCTGTGGGGCCCCAGACTCGATTGCTGTCTCTGGATCAGCCATTTCCAGCTGTGATTTTGCAGCTCTTAAAGCAAAGTGGGATATTTCTAAGGGATCTCATGGAGAGAGCAAGACATGAGCATTAGCAGCTGCCACCTCCACTTTGGGTGACCTCTCTTCCAGTTCTTGGGGTAATTTTCTCTGGCCAGCAAGTCTGTCCTGGACCAGTGAAACCTTACTCATTATATATTCTTCAAAATCTATCATTTTCCCCAAAATATTTTATTCTCATCAGAAGTATTTTTTAACAGAGAAAAAAAGTTTTGACAACGGTTTGCTACAAACCTTCCCTGTATGTTCAACATGGAACCATAAATGCAGATTTAGGGTTTAATTTTCCCTGTATTGTTTTCGTTGTCTGGTACAGCTTTTTTTTTAAAGCAGAGAATAATATTAAAAAGTACAAGAGGCCTAGATAGTATTTATTGCTGTTTCAAAATGTAGCCAGTCACAACTGTATCAAACCCAGCACAATGAAGCATGCAGCGCACAAATAAAACGAGACGCAAACAAAGGTAATAAAAGAGACAAGTATCTGTTTCCAAAGCGCTGGAAGAGCAGCAGGAGTGTAACTACTTCATGTTCCAGCTAATATAGCTGTCTGGAGTGATGCTCAGAAAGCTATACCACGGAGCAGTTTATGGGTTTCCCTTGGAGAGCTCTTGTAAATATTTGCCTGCAATAGCAGAGGACTGTTGGTAATGTTAGTGATGTGTTGCTCATTTTGCTTTGCCAGCCAAGCTAAGAAGCCCACTGTTCAGGGGCTCCAGTGTAGCACACCCTGCACTGTGGCTGTATGTATGCATGGCATGGACAACGGGCTTTATGCACTTATTCTCAAGACATATACAACACTGACTAAGCTGGAGAATGACTTTTCTGTGAACTATAGCTGCTAAAAYGCAAGCGTGCTTCGGGGTAACAGCTTCAGAGACGCAGAGTTTCAYTGTGCGCATAACTGTGTTCAGCGCTGCACATCCACATCTCTGCCTCCTGCCAGCATCTGAGCTGACCAAGAATAACACAGTGCCTTTCCTCATTTAACAAAAAACAAGTTTAGAGCTGGGCTCTAGACCACTAGATGCACTTGCTGGTCATGCTAACAGCCCCATGCAGATAAGCAGCAGCTCCATGGGGCTGAAAAGGAGGGTCTTGCCTGCTTGTTCCTCTATTAAAGGGGTGCAGCTGGGGGCCTGCAGCCATTAACAGGGTGCAAATGAGTGCACGCCTGCAACAGCATCCCTTCACGTGGCAAGGATGGGAATTCCCCGGCCCTTGCATCTCTGGGACACAAGTAGGGACCTGGTGGGACTGCAGCCCACAACAGGGCATAGATGGAGGAAAGCCTGGTGCCAAGCCCCTTAATGAGGTGCAGATGAGTGGCACCTGCACACATCTGTGGGAGGCCTGCTGGGCTGTAGAAAACGGGAGGCTGGGGGAATCCCTGTGCCTTTCCCTACAGCAGCCTGTCAGTGCATGGCTGTCACTGCAGTGTGTGTGTGTGTGTGTGTGTGTGCGCGCGTGTGCGTGTGTAGTGCTGTGGGGAGAGGTCCTTGTCCTGAAGAGGAGTTTGCTGCTTCCTGCAGGAGCAAGTGCTCCCATCTGAATAACTGTTAGCGTACAGCCTATGCCTTGCATGTATGGGAGAGGGAGGGATTGCCTCGATAACTGTGTTGATTCATCAGTGTTGTAAGTTTGGAGGACTCTGCATTTGGGAACACTCAGTCAGCAGAGAAGAGTAAATGGGGAAGGAGGAGGTGGCTGGGGGGATGCACAGGCATCCCTTCATGTGCTACAGAAGGTGCTGGGATGAGCATGTACCGAATCTGGTGTCTCAGTGAAATGTCTGAGGTTGTCTGTATTTAATCTGCCTGGCTCTGCTCTCTCTCAGCCTGTTTCACTGTCACAGCAAAGGCTGGAGTCAAAGTGTCAGTAGGCCTAGTTAAGGTTTGTGCAATTAATCCCTAACAGCCCAGATTTGACTTGATGAGGAGAGAAGCTGCAGTTCAACTCRGGCCACGTCCCTGAGCCAGAGCCTCTGCCTGTCCTACCCTCTGCCACACGCTGCGTCTCACAGCTGCGGTCCTGGCTGCGATGCGGAAGGAGCAGCAACGTTCCCGCTGAGCAGCAGCCGTGCTGGGAACCCCCTCGCTCTGTGCCTTTCCCTTCGCTGGCAGCACATCCCGTCCCACGCCACTGTGCACCCTGCCCGACAGTGAGAGAGGCTCCGGGAGCTGCTCCTGCAGCACCATGGCAGCCTAGAAGCCATCTGTGCTCCAAGGTGCTGTCCCTGCTTGTAGCAAAGACCAGCCTATGCATGGAAGGCTGCTGCCAGCAAGGAGCGTGGCTGAGGAAGGGGACACTTACCTGGGTCTTTGTGTACTTCCAGCCAGGGACCAGCTGTTCAAAGCCTGCTTTAGTGCCTGGCACTGTGAAAATAATAAAGGAYGCTGTGGCTTCTTTAAACAAGGCAGAGATGTGATTGGTCCCGCTGGTCCTGGAGTGCCCCTTGCATGCTCAAGTCTTTGGAAAATACTGATGCAGCCACTTTCACAGGAGGCTGAGCCAATAATGAACTGTGGAGACCCCCTTGCCACAGATAAATCACCAGCCCATATGTTTTTGGGAAGGATAAATGGGTCAATTGAACATCARCCTTTTTGCCCTCTTGCTTATATTGAGCGCACAAAGCACCCCACGAAGCCAAGCTCTCGTCTGCAGCACTGCCATATGGGAGATGGCCACATTGAGGAGGGCAGGCTCTCGCCGTTGGTGGTGGAGAAATCAGGACCTCACCTGGAACAAGCGGGTTGACCAAGACTCAGAGCCTGGAGCTTTGTCTCAGGGAGCTGTGGAAAGGCTTTGAATCCCGTTCAGTCTCCTCCTCTTACCGGTTCTTATTAATTCATGCTCCCAATCGGAGGCCTCCCAGATGTCCTCACATCTTGTGCCAGCTCTCTAATCAAGTTGGCCTGTTCTCCATCCTCACTGGGGAGAAGGTATCAGGTACAAGGTGGATGGAGCTGCTTGCCAGCTCCAACGCCAGGCATCAGGTATAAAGATACGTTGCCTCTTGCCTCAGCCACAGCAGGACCAGGTAAGATTTCATCTGCTTTCTGCTTGCTGATCCATTTGCTTTTTTGGGTGCAGGCACCACGTATTTTGCTGTAATCTGGGTTGTTTTATCATGCTAAATGAATGTAGGCTGAAAATACTCCGTTAAAACTTCTCTTGGTGGGATTTTTTGAGTCTAAATGACACTTCTTATGGACACTCTTGTCCTTAAAAAAAGAAAAAAACACTTAAAAATCTGTCCCTAGATTTTTTTTTTTTAGTCTGTGCTGCATATTTTAGCATACATTTCAACAAAAATGGCCCAGCACTGAAGACACTGTTTGGTTCTCCCAGCATGGCTCCAGTGCCTGCCCCTGCCCACTCAGCCCTCATGGGTGCTGCCCCAGGGGGTGCAGCTCCCTGTGCCCCATGCTCACCGTGGCCTCATCTGGGGATCTCCATTCCCCTCAGGGCTTAGCTGCTCTCCTGATTTTACACCTGTGCCATAGGACACGGCTGGTGAAGGCTCTGCAGAAATCCCATGAGGCAGAGAAAGACCACAATTCCTCCTTATAGTACTGTGGGAGCATCTGGCTAGGACCTCGTTGTGCCGGGCTCTGCCTGTTCACAGCTATTCTGCCCCCAAAAGTTTGTTTTTATCAGCATGTCCTAGCAGTCATCGGCACACAGTGCAGCTGCACTGATTGGGTTGGCAGCTGTTTTTTCCTCTTTGCCTGGGTGTTCAACCTTGGATCTTTGGAGAAACGATGTCTTTCTCCAGCACTGAGTAATCCTGGCCTGCTGCCTCAGTTTCTTCATTTCCCTCCAGCAAGGGAACTTCCAGCGGGAGGTTATGCCAATAAAACAGTGGCTCATCTTAGATCATGGCTTCCTCCCAAGGCAAAAGGTGAGGGAGGCTTGGGCATCCCCTTCAAGGCACAGAGGAGGGTTGGAGCAGGGATGCTCTCCTGGCCAACACCACCTTGGAGCTGGGAGTCAGAGGGCCAAGCAGCCCAGGGAGAAGGCCAGCTGGCCACAGCCTTCCTGCTGGCCTGGGGCTGGGGCCAGCTTGCAGCTCCCCTGGGTGAGAGCAGCCAGTCATCCATGGGCTCCACTCGATCCAGGGGGCTTGCCACCACGATCCCCATGCCACGCACCGATTGCAGCCTGAGCACAAAGCCCACGCAGCAGGATGGAAGAGCGAGCCATGTCTGTGAGGCTACAGCCCCCTCTCCTACCTGGGTTTAAACCTCCCTGGGGCTGGATCCGGCTGCCCATGTGTCCAGCAGCCCCGGGGGCTCTTAGGGACAAAACACGTGCCTACAATTGAAGGCAAAAAAGTCCTTGAACTTTCTGTGTGATTTTGAGAGGGGAAAGCCCAGGAGATTACTGAGATCAATAGAGGATCTGGGTAAAACAGGACCCTCCTTTGACTCCTCCCTCTCCTCCGGGCTCTCAACTCCTGGGGCTGCTGCTGGCCTGTCCCATTAGCTATTGTCCCTATTCAGCTGAGATGAAGGGGCTTTTGTTGTAGGAGCCCATGCGGGGTCACGTTGCCCCTTGGTTATCAATCTGTTTCTCTCTCCTCAGTCCCATCCACCAGCGCCTCGGTACAATGGGATGTTTTCTTCTGGAGCAGCTTCCTGACAGGCAGCAGTTCCCTTTGGCTTCCAACCTTATAATCACTTGTTAAGCTATGCTAGCCTCAGGCTTCCCCATCCCCTTTCCACCATACTCCCAGTTTAACCCCTGATCCCATCTATGCTACGGGTCACCAGTAAAGGGGGAAAAATACAGCCATTCCCGTGGGGGCTGGAGCAGGCTATGCCTTCACAAGGCATCCAAGCTTGAAACGCTTTGCTGTGTGCTCTCCAGCTGTGTGGAAGCACCTGGAAATATCGTATGATGGAAGTCCTCATCCCTTTTTTTTTGCAAAAGCAATAGCATTTTAGCTACTGAATTTAATCCTTTGCAGACTTGCTTGTCCAAGGGCTCTCTTGGTCAGTGTCCCACGGAGGGACCCCCAGAAGCAAAGCATCTCAAATCAGCCAATTTGGAAATGGAAACCTTACTAGTGGCCTGGCCCCTGCTGCCATGGGAAGCAGGGGCAGGTTTTGCACAGGCTGCGCTAAAGGAAGAGCCCTGCTCGCTCACAGAAGCAGCACCAGGAAAAACCTGTGTGGCGGCAAAGTCCTCAGTGGAGGGAGGCAAAGTTGGGGGGGGCTGAGCAATAAAATAATAAATAGATGAAAGGTGAAAGGAACAAGTGAGGGAAGTACCGAACGAGTGCAAACAGGATGGCGTAGGAGAGCTTGCCAGGAGCTTCATGCTAGCCTGCCGTGCAGCCCGGTGCACGCGAGCCCATCGCAGGGCCGGTGCCAGGGAATCGTGAGTCATGGGTGCTGTTGCAGCCCTGCCGCGAGGTGAGCAAGCTCGGACAGCTGCACTCGCCTGCCGCTGCACAGATCCCACCTGCGAAGGTGGTGATACGACACCCACGCGCCGCCGCAGAGCCCCTGGAGCCTTCCCTAGCCCTGAGGGGCTGCCTGGCATCCCGTGGCACCCTGCTAATGCCGGGGCAGGTTTTATGGAAGTGGAGCATAGGGGAAGATTTAAAAATAGATAGATGGAGTGATCAATGTAGAAGAAATTTAAGGGAAGAGAAAGAGGCTGCAGTAAAAATTTTAAGTCGGTTGTATAAGAGTGCTGTTCAGCCTAGTAACACGGAAAGTACCTTTTGCTCCAAGCCTCTAAATCCCAGCAAAAAAATATATCCTTGAGAATGGCTATTTTCGTATTAAGGCTAAAACAGAGAAGAGGCATAAATTCTCAGAACTGGCAATAATGACGTCATCCACCCAATTTTGTTAACTTTAGAAACACAGCATTCAGCAAASGGTCTTTGTACCTAGAGCTGTTGATCTAAACATACAGACAAAAACAGTCTGCTAATGAACCTCTGATTAGTCTCATTATACAGCTGTACTAGCCTACATGATGTCTGGGACGAGCACGCGGTGGTGGGCAGAGCCCTYGGCACTGTGGGGTACGGAGGGATGAGACCGCAGCACTTTTTGATTTCCATGTGTTGCCCTTTTTAGCAGGTAAAACGCCTTCCTGCTCGGAGAGCTGTTGTAGATTGCAAGAGCCCCTGGTGTCTTCAGCCCAAGTGTTCAGAAATGATGAGTCAGGTCCTAAAATAAAATAAAAATAAATAAATAAATAAATAAATAAAACATAAGATTGCCTTAAATATCGTAAGATGGTTTTAAATAAAAACGCAATTGGCTTATTGCTTTCTAGACACTGCAGTTTTTAAATAGACTCAGGTCATATTTTCACCAGATAACTTTTTTAAATGAGAACAGAGATTCTCACCAGTATTACCAGGAAAGTTCAGGGGAAAAAAAAGCACCGAACATCCTGAGCCTTGGGATAGGATCTAAAGCTCAGGGCAGGCACACACTCACTCTGTGCTCCCTCGTACCAATTCACCTTCTTTTCTTGTTTTCTCTGCTTGAAACAAATATTTATTCAAACAGAAAATGTGCCATTGTTCCAAGCATCTAGGYGAAAAGTATCCCAATAACCTGCAAAAAGAAGTCAAGCCACTTCCTGCTGATCACGTTCCTTCCACAGGGCCTACTCCAAAGTCCCTTGATGTCAGCGAAAGCTTTTCATTGACTTCAATGGGCTTGGGATCACAGCCTAGATTTATAAAGGCATTTAGGTTCCTAATGATGTAAGTAGTTGCCTAGAAGTGTGAGGGGTCTAACCTGCTTATACTCTTTTGTAAATCACACCAGGCATCTACTTGCATGTTGAAGCAGTGAAATACCTGAAACAGTAAAATAGTTTGAAGTCACCCAACACACCACATTGAAATCATGTTCGCTAATCTCAGATAAAGTGATCTGGCTGCAGTGCAGCTGGGGTGGGTATAGATTTTGAAATCTGTATATTAAAGAGAAGTTGCTTTGCATAGAGAGGAAAAATGTCGTAAAGTTGGGAGATCTAATAGAATAATTCATTGCAAATAACATTTGTTATTAATTTGAGCCTGTTTACTATTTGGAAACATATTTTTATTAGTCAGCCAGCTCTGCAGATGGCTGATTATTATTCATTGCAATTTTTTTTCCTTTTCATTGAATAATTTGCAGATACACTAGCTTTATTTCCAAGTAGTTGAAGTTTAATTCCTTAGCTAGGTCCACACCAAACAGAATTAAAAAAAAAAAAGATCTAAGTGTTTCATGTGCAAGTTTGTTTAAAAATTCTGTAATCTATGACAAACATTTCAAATTAAAAGGGCATTCCCACAGGCAATGAAATAATGAAGCCCTTAGAATCAGGCAGCCGAGGCATGAAGCTGATAGCTATTTCCACATTTTATGTACTCTCCAAGGAGAAGAGCAGATTCTGAGAGCAGTATCATGTTGTGTTTGTGTATTTTTCTTACCAACGGCGGGCCTGATTCTGCAGCTCGCCTGTGGGAAGTTTGCCCAAGTGAGCAGGGAAAAGATGTGGCTTCAGGTCTTTCTGCACTGTATTCAGTGCACTGTTCGGTGTAACAGTTGGCTGTAATCCTGCACATTTATTTATATTTTATACGCACGTCAGTAGTTTCACTGGTTTCGAGGGGGGCTGCTCCTCTGTGCAAAGCTGCGAGTATTGTATGTGAATATTGACCTGGCTGTGGGCTAAACCGGGAATTTGTGCTCAGAAAGCGAGTGACAGGGGTCGCCTAAAGCTCAGTGCAGACGGATGGGCGGACAGGAGGGCAGGGAGAGGGTGCTCGGGTGGGTGCCGCGCTCTCAGCGCCACGCACGCGCGTGGGGGGGACAGTTCTGCGGAGCGGCGCTGACAACTCGCCCTTGCTGGGGGCAGCGGGGCGCGGCGGCTGCCGCCGCTCCAGCGGGCGCCTCGCGGCCGGGCGGTGCCGAAAGGCGGCCCCGGAGCGGCGCGGGGGCGGCCGGGCCGGGCCGGGCCGGGCCGGGGGGGGGGCGGCGGGGCCCCCCCCCCCCCCCCGCCGCCCCATTGGCCTGGCCCGGCGCAGCCGCTCCGCTCCGCCCCGCGCCCGGCGATGTCTCCGCCGAAGTTTGCTCCGGCGGCGCCGCACGTGGGAGCGGTGCGGAGCCCCCAGCGCCGGCGGCGGGGAGCGGTGGGCTCCGGGGCGGCTGCAGCTCCGGCTCCAGCTCCCCCCGCCGGCGGGCGATGCCCCCCTGAGGCCGGGGCGGCGGCGCGCAGCCCCCCGCGGGGCCGGGAGCTGCGCTGCGCGGAGGGGCCGCGCTGCGCGGGGGGATGCTGAGCATGGCCAGGGCGCCCGGCCGACACCTCGGGGCAGCATGGCCGTGAGCGGGGCGGCCCCCCCCGCCGCCGAGCCCCTGCCCCGCAGCATCTTCAAGAAGTTCCTGGTGATGCTCTGCTCCCTCCTCATGTCCCTCTATGTCTTCTACTGCCTGGCCGACCGCTGCCAGACCCTGCCCGGGCCCATCATCGCCGCGGGCGCCGCCTCGGAGGAGGAGGAGGGCGGCGGCGGCGGGTACCTGGGCGGCTCGGCCGAGCTGCCCCCGTGGCAGGCGGCGGCGG